>NC_136374.1:6452500-6715000 GCF_037039965.1 Doryrhamphus excisus
CAATAAAAACAAAAATTACTTGCCCGTGGGGAATTCTTAAAGTGAGAACTACTTGCCCGAACTTGCCCCATGTAAAATGAAAAGACCGCCATAATGATGTCATCTAATTTTTGTGGCATCACATGAGAATCTCAAATAAAGATTAAATGCTTATCATTTCGGGCGGCACGGCAGTCTAGTGGTTAGCGTGCAGACCTCACAGCTAGGAGACCAGGGTTCAATTCCACCTTCGACCATCTCTGTGTGGAGTCTGCATATTCTCCCCGTGCATGCGTGGGTATTCTCCGGGTACTCCGGTTTCCTCCCACATTCCAAAAACATGCTAGGCTCCAAATTGTCCATAGGTATTAATGTGAGTGTGAATGGTTGTTTGTCTATATGTGCCCTGTGATTGGCTGGCCACAAGTCCAGGGTGTACCCCTCCTCTCGCCCGAAGACAGCTGGGATAGGCTCCAGCACCCCCGCGACCCTCGTGAGGAAAAGAGGTCGAAAATTAATGAATGATTATCATTTCTTGTGGTTGTTTTCATTGTGGAGATGTATGTTAACATGGCATGCCATACTACTTTACACATCGTAGTAAGCAGTGATATTTATAAGTTGTGCACCACAATGAAACATGATTGAATAGACACATTTGTGTACTAGTAAAGTGTGTTTAATCCAGAAAAAAATGCTCAATGGTCAAACAATAATTTGTGAAGCAAAGGTGAGAAAAATACACAGAGAAATGGAAGCGCTAGATTTTGTAGCTTGTGCAAAATCAGCACTTGGTATTGGATCTAATCTGTGGGGTTTCATTGTGACCACTTCAAATTGTCACAGCAATGCGATTCACTCACCTGTGCCACTATTTGATTTGCTGCGACTAATAAAATACTTGTTTAGGAGGCACTGGTTAATCACTTTTTGCTGTTTTCATTCAGAAGTTGTTGAAGAATTAGACCATGTTGGCAGGGACGCCATGATATATGTTTTCCTAGTCAAACGGTTGATCGCGAACAAGAACGGGTGTGGGTAAAACGCGGACTGTGGACTACAGACCGCGATTCTGATTGGTCCATTTCAAGATTTGCAATGATTGGTTTGCAAATTACCACCGGAATTACGCTGTCTGTGTTTTACCAACACCCAACAAGAACCGCTTTTAAAAAAAATCTTGGCAGTATGGCATGCCAAAGTGCACTTGCCCGACGGGAATATCACTGATTGGATTTACTTGCCCCAATTTTGTTGCCCCGGGCCATCGGTACATCGTTATTGTCGAGCCCTGGTATTACTAGCATGACATGACTTCCTGATAATACACAAACTTGGGTACTGGTTTCAAAATGTGTTTATTGTTCTGCAGCAACTTGTTATTGTATAATAGTACAATAACAATAGTATAGTATTATTATTATTATTATTATTATTAACTGACCTCAGTGAACAGGTGCTTCATCTGCGCCCGTTTGGTCCTGAAACGTTTTATCTTCTGGTGGATTCGTGGATCTTTCTCCAGCTCCCCCAGCGTGGCCCATTTGCAGTGCATGTAGGAGCTACAGAAGAAAAAAAAACATGTAAAGGATGAGCAGAGGACCACCTCACAGACCAAAGGAGTCAATGTTAACATGTAAATGCCGAAATGTGTCGGTCTGATTTAACTGCATGGACATCATCTACATAGGGTAGGGGTGTCCAAAGTGCAGCCTGGGAGCCATTTGGTATGTTTTTTTTACTGGCCAGCGGCACATTCTAAAAATAAACTAAGAACATATAATATGCATCACTGACTTTATGGAAACAAAGAAAGTGACCCATTAGACAACTAATAATCAACAACAACTAAAGCATTGATTGTTAAAATCTGGCTGCAGGATCTTTTCATTTACTGTTAGTTTTGCTTCCTCAAGGAGAATAAGGAGGAGATACAAAGAATATACCATCAAAGGTTCTCCTATTTGGTGGTGATAATAATAATATAATAATAATAATAATAATAATAACTAATGCAGGTAGATCACAAAATTACAAGATTACATTTGGCTATGTTAAACCCTGTCACCCCTTCTCTCCTCCCTCTTTGCACTGGTGGAGGGAAATGAGGCGTGGGTGTGCCGAGCTGCGCTGGACTTGGCCTAGGCAGGTGTGCCACGCCTGCGCCTGGTCTACGAAATTATAGCCCCTAGTGTTATGGTCCTTTCAGTAGTATTTCACCTTTAGTACAAAGCTAAAATGCGTATATATTTTTTACTTTTTCACAAGTGGCCCTTGCTGGAAAAATGTTTGGACACCCCCGACTTAGGGAACACATGTTTACAATGAGTGCTAATGGCTGCGTAACTACATGGGGTCCTGAGAGGTTCCCATCAAGGGTGAAAAGCTTAACAAGATGAAGACGAGGGAAAACTACAGCTGAGGGAGAGATAAATGCTGAAAAAGCTCCTCATTTACCAGATCGGGCAAAGTCATCAAATGACATTCTGGTTTAGCATCCAAACATCTTCTCTGGAGAGCATGGACCAACAAACACAACGTGCTTTCAACCTTTGACAAAGCTAACAACAAAGACTTCATATACAGTAGAACATAACAGCAGCAGGGTTGACTGACTCACAAGTTTCTGTACTTGACATAAAACTCCTCCGTCTCCTCTGCTTGGTCCTCTGACGGCAACGTCTGCAGAGACATGAAATCACACATTAAGAAGACAACACAACAACGGTCATTGTGCACATCTGAGACCTTTTACCTCCTTCTTCACGGCTCGTACAGAAAGAATTTTCTCAATAATGTTAGCCTCGTCCTCAGGCGGCTCCTGTTAAGAAGACGGATCAGTGAAGATTTCATCTCATTCCTTCTGGCACTCTTTTCTGCTTATACCGAGTATGAGTCTATACAGTGGTACCTGGATTTTCGGTATTAATCCATTCCAAACGATTCATCGAAAACGGAATTGTATGAAAACCGAATGAATTTTTCCCATAAAAAAATACTGTAAATCCAATTAAAACATGACAAACACCCAAATGACTTGACATTTTATAAAGTAGACACCATTGTGAAATAACTCTAAATGATGGATGAAATTGATAAATTACAGGCGTCTTAAGTGCGGCCATTTGTGGCCCGCCACACTTTCTTTTAACAAGAAAATGAAATAAATTAATGAATCAATAAAAATGAACAAATCAGCAGTAATTTTGCAAGAATAAAGTAAGAATAACTAACAACATTAAGACAAAAAAAGTTTGCAATTTTCCAAGAATAACGTTGAAAAATTATTTTTCTAAAAGTTCCAATATGAGGAACAAACCAAAAAATTTATAACTGTTGCGAGGAAAAGTTATAATGTCATGAAGACTGTTGAAATAGTTGTAAAAAAAACAAAAAGCAGAAATGGAAAAAAAACAGCTGACATTTTAAGAGAATAAAAGGCTAAATATTACACCATAAACTTGATAAAAAATTATAATAATGTCATTTTCATAGCATAGAGTTGAAATACTAAATGGGACCTATTATGCTCATTTTTCGACCCTTTGTATTAAGTTGTGGACTTCTATAGAGCGGCTACACACAATAACCCACGAAGAAAACTTTCTAGATCTTCCAGAATCTGCACCTATTCCAGCTGTATTTCCTTGGATTTGTGCTTCCCGCCAAAAACTGTCTGTTTTCAGTTTTTCCACCCACAGCTCGCCTCCAGGCACGCCCACTCTGCTGTGATTGGTCACACTACAAAGCTATTTGTTGGCTAATGCGAACAATACACTCTAATTTATTGGGTATATGAGTTGATAATAAATTAATAAAGTCCCTGGAGAGCTAATTGAAAAATGTTTAGGAGCTACTGGCAGCTCATGATCTACTGGCTGGAGACCCCTGACTTAACGTGTATGAACTCAATGAATAGCAACCACTGGTGCCCCTCCAACCTCGCTTGCCTGAGGAGGAGCACTCATTGTCGGACACACGTTGTCAGGAGCACAGGAGGAGTATTGTGAACCCAGAAGAGAGGGCGCTGCGTCCACCTCGCCTGCTTGCCACTCATTGTCGGACTTTGTCAGAGGCACCGCTGCTGCCGCCGAGGGTGTCGCGTTAACGAACTGTAGACAATCTTGGCGCAACATCGATAGTGGAAATGTGGGCTTTACACATTTTTTGCGGGACTACCATGTTCCAAACAGTGAGCACTGTGGTCCTCTCCAATTCTGTGGGCAGACCGAGTGTCCTCGAATGTACCTTTCCCAGCGATTCTTTTGTAATTTTGTAAGTTCTAATTTTGGGAAAATTAGGTAGTGGAAAAAGTTACAATATTATTGGAATAAAAGTCGTTATATTCATTCATTTTCTTCCGCTTTTCCTCACAAGGGTCGCGGGGGTGCTGGAGCCTATCCCAGCTGTCTTCGGGCGAGAGGCGGGGTACACGCTGAACTGGTCGCCAGCCAATCACAAGGCACATAACCCTGTGACAACCATTCACACTCACATTCATACCTATGGACAATTTGGAGTGGCCAATTAACCTAGCATGTTTTTGGAATGTGGGAGGAAACCGGAGTACCCGGAGAAAACCCACGCATGCACGGGGAGAACATGCAAACTCCACACAGAGATGGCCGAGGGTGGAATCGAACCCTGGTCTCCTAGCTGTGACCACTCCTAGCGCTAACCACTCGACCACCGTGCCGCCAGTCATAATATTGTGAAACATTTTTTTACAGAGATTATTTAAAATTGATACTAAGTTAATACTAATAATGGACTTTTTTTTACCAATATGATAAAGCTGAGATGCAGTTTTTCTTCAGGTATATATAACTTCTTAGCATGTCTACATGTGTTTTGCTTTACAAAATAAAAGCTGCATCCTTTCATTTCTCCATATGTAGCTCTCACTGGAAAAAAAGTTTGGACACCCCTCTTCTCTCCTCCTGGGGGTTACTCTAGGGCAGGGGTCAGCAACCCACGGCTCCAGGGCCGCATGTGGCTCTTCAGCTTCTTTGTTGTGGCTCCCTTTGCAATGCTCAAATATTTAATACCCGAATTTGTTAGGGGCCAGAGTAAACATGTTTGTCAACAAACGTAAAGAGTTTATATTTAATTTACACAGATATTTATGTACATTTATATTCTATATTAGCAAATTCCGATACTAGCAAGAGTACTCAATGAACTCCGCTTTTTCTCCTCTGAAGTACTTTGATACCCCTTTTTTGCTTTTGAAAGTTTATAAGATATTGTTTATGAATTGTTTTGCGGCTCCAGTGTATTTTCCTTTAGTGAGCGAGGAGGTAAAATGGCTCTTTTGATAGGAAAGGTTGCCGACCCCTGCTCTAGGGCAAACATGACATGGAATTGAAGGGCAGCGTGATTTATAAAAACAGTGACCTCTGCTTGCCACGCCAGCGCAGTAGCATTGAGTGCAGCTATGCGACCAGTTCCCAGAACTGCGATTGTCTCCCCGTCGTCGTCCACCACCTTGAAGTCCAAATCCTCGTTGTACTTCCTTCGCTTGACCTGACGACCGGAGCGCCGTTTCTGAGGAGGAGGAGGAAGCAAGGAGAGGATGAGCTGAGTGAGTTAGAAGAGGGCAGATAAGGCATCCTGCAAAGTGCGGCTGTAACCACTTCCACACTTCCAGGAAGATGTTCCACAAGATTTTGGAAGATTTTCTGTTCCTGTTCATCCCTAAGATGTTAGATTTTTTCTTTACCAGACCTACCGTGCTGTCCAGGGGGTCCTGGCTGTCCTCGCCGCCCGTGTTGACTGCTGACAGTGAGGTGGTATCGTCACTCTCTGCCCCTTCTGGGACGGCTGGCGCCTGTGTTCTCCTCTTGGCTTTCTTCTTCCTCTCAACCGGCATGGCTCCAGGATCTCTGGGGGAGGGCAGGAGTCCGTATGAAATGGCATGATGTTGTAATAACACAGACCCCCGCCAATTAGTAGGGTTAATTGACAACGTTTAAGAATTCTCACATTTTCATTCTGGAGGGTTCGAACGTCCTATTACGTCATAGTGACATCAATTCTGCCCCTGTACCTTTATCCAGATCCAAGAAACAAGTGGCTTCTTTTTCCACTGTCTTACCTGGGTTTGCGCCCCCTCTGCTTGGGTGCTGACTGGACTGTGGTCTTGATGCTGGCCTGGTTGTGGTTCTTGCCGTGACCTAGGCTAGTGTGGGGCGGGCCATGTGTCCTCAGGGGGGGCGCTGGGCCAGGAGGGTGTGGGGAAACAAGCAACAGGTAAGAAAATACTCATAAAAATATTAATAACATAGCATAGTACAGCAGGCCATCGTGACTTCATGATTATTAGCCTGCTATTGGCATTAAAGAGATGTCAATGAATGTCATCCAATATTTCTCTACAAGAGAGGAGAAATATGATCTCAGGGAAGAAGTACATTTGAAACACTTATATGCTAGGACTACGTTAAAAAGCCATAGCATTTCAGTATGTGGAATCAAACTGTGGAAGGGATTGAGTAAGGAAATCAAACAATGCACAACGATGAGCCAATTCCAATTTTGCTAAATACAAGGATGAAGAGTCTTGAACCAGTCATGATGTGCATACACTTACTATGGTAATGGTTTTATTTCATTTGAACATGCATCAGATTACAATTGAGTGCATCCCATAATCAGGTCACAGTTCCACATGTCCAAAAGGAGTAGGAAGAAGCAAAGCTTATTAAATCCTACCCCTTCATCTGGTACTTTTACAATCAGTAACTGTTACATTTGTTCATTTCCTGCTTTCCACAATACAGTTTAAGGTTTTTTTTTTTTTTAATAATGCACCTCGTACCGAAGTACATGGTGATATGACCATACAATGACATAATGGGTACCATAGTAGAAAAACAAGAAACAATACAAGCAGTTGATGTTTGCTAAATACAAGGATGAAGAGTCTTGAACCAGTCATGATGTGCTATATATATCACTATATTGACACTTACTATGGTACCCATTATGTCATTGTATGGTCATATTAACCTGTACTTCGGTACGAGGTGCATTATTAAAAAAAAAAAAAAAAACTAAACTGTATTATAGAAAGCAGGAAGTGAACAAATGTAACAGTTACTGATTGTAAAAGTACCAGATGAAGGGGTAGGCTTTAATAAGCTTTGCTTCTTCCTCCTCCTTTTGGACATGTGGAACCAACTGTGAACCAATTATGGGATGCACTCAATTGTAATCTGATGCATGTTCAAATGAAATAAAACCATTACCAATTTACCAATTATTGCCAAACATGAGGTTATTCGTCGGGATGCTCCAGTCGATCTGCCACCAATTAGTATCGGCCAAATTCCATAAAATGTTTGACCGCAAACCAATCAGTTTGCAAGCTACCAAAAGATACCAGCGTGTCCTTGTCAAACCTATTGTTGTTGGACTTTTCTTTCATCTTTGTTTACACACTTTGCCTTGTTGTCACTGGTGGCAGCTACAGGAGCTAGCGAACTAGCTGGCTAGCGAGCTAGGATTATCCGCCTTGCTTTTTCGTCTTTGGATTCCAAAATATGACTTTTTACCACAGTGACATATTGCTTTTAAAACAAACAAGCAATGTGGTTTGTTGAGAGTTTGTTTTTGTTAGGTTTGTGTGAAATTGTTCAAAAAATGTTTCGCAAAAATAAAGGCAAAAAACTATCCACCTAAAAGGGGGCCATGGAATTGGCCTTGGCCAATAGCACTCATCAAAAAGAATTGAAAAATGTTCATCCTTGTCATTGCTAGCAGTATTAGCTGATACCACTCGTGGATGATCGTAATCGGCAGCAAAAAAACCCTGCTTGGAGCATCCCAATGTATTATTCCACTTTGTTCACACCACCTGCTCCAGAAGTAATTAATATGGGAAGCATTAAAGGAAACTGGAATTATGCCCATCATTCACAATCATTATGCGAAACATGAACACAGCAATGTTGTTATTATAGCAGCTAACATGAAAAGTACCGTAAACTCCTGGGCTAGTATGTGAAATCAGGAAAGACGTTTTGGTAATGCTTTAAAAAAAATACGTATTTTGAAGAAAAATGTATGTGTCTTATTTGCGGGGCGACTGTTGCAATACCAAAGCGGCATAATGTGGAGAAACACTTCAAAACTTGTCACGAAAGCTTCAATGCAAGCTACCCACCCGGCAGCGCATTAAGGACGGAAAAGGCCCGTTTGTTAAAGGCAGCTTTGGACAAACAAAGGACTTTTTTCACTAGGCAGGTGAAAAAAATCACAGAAAGGTGTTCCCTCTGACTTTCAAATATATGAGCACATAAATAAATGTTTCTTGTCAAAAAATGTTTTTGTTACCATTATTATGGAAAATAATTAACATTGATATGTGTCGCTTCACATAGTGATACTACTACTATTCCTTTTGTTCTGATTATTAAAAAACGATCCGAGCAGTTTTAGTTCACCGCAAACAGGTCATGTAGCCCTTCATACTATCCGTGCTCACAAAGTAGCCCTCGGCCTCAAAAAGGTTGATGACCCCTGCTGTACATGTTATCATCAAAGTACTTGTTAATGCATGTAAACTTTGTCAGAGGTATTTTTTAGAGGGCTTCATAATCAAAATAGGCACCTCCGAATGATGCGCATTGTTAGCTAGCTCGTACTAACTAGGTTTCTTTCATTGAAATGCACAGAAAAAGGAAAATAAATGTGTGTTCATGTTTCGCATCAGGACTATGGATGGGCAAAATTCCAAAAAAAGTGCAGAGGAACATGATCTCACACACACACACCTTGGTTAGCAGGAAGAGGGGGAAGGATTTTGATCTTGGGCTTTCTTCCTCGTTTGCCGGGCACCTTGACAGGCACATCAGCCGAACCCGGAGTGGTGGGTGCACACATGGCTTTCCGCCTGGCGACCTGCTTGAGCTCCATCTGCCCGTCTGCACTGTCCCCCCTCCCCTTGGTCCTGCGCTCCCTTCGCTCCTTGGGAATGTCGCTCTGTGTCAGTGTGACCATCACGGCCTCCCTCTCCTGCTTTCTCTTCTTTGGTATGACCCTTTCCTCTCCCTCCGCTTGCTCCCTCTTGTCCTTTTTCTTGCGTTTCTTCCTCACCCTACCTCCACCTCCTCCATCGTCCTCCTCACTCAAGGAGGAGGGAGGTCGCGGGGCTCCTCCTGCAGACTTGGCACAGTGATTGGACATGGTGGTGCTGCTCACGGGGGCCAGGAGGCAGAGTTGGTCCTTGGGGCCCACAACCAGGTGTCCCCTGGGGATGGTGGCGAGTGTCGTCTGTGCGCTGCTGTTCTGCTCGCCGGCCGAGGAGGAGGCTGCTGCAGAGGAGGCCGAGGATGCCGAGTGCTTCAGAAGGCCACTGAACATCTGAAGAAGAAGAATTTGGCTTTTCATGAATCATGCCATTCACATCATCAATGCCAAGGCATCCATATTTGTCACCCGAAATAGAAATAGAAAATTGAACAGGTTTGGCTGCCCGACATGAGCATAAAATATGACCTCACTGCCATCTGTGCATAATTTCTCTGTCTGTTTATTTATCACCCATCATCTTCATATGAATTGAATCAGCTGCACAACCAATACACTTCATATGTGAACACGAAAGAATCAGATCAACATCAAGATGCACACGGCATCGCTGAAGAAGACGCGTCATGGGACATGTGACTCTCAGCTGGAGACACCCCAGGCACTGAGCTTTGCTGAACACAAACAACAAACACACACCAAGTCACACACACACAACACTGCATGTACAAGACAAGCGCATTAACTGTTGGATTAAAAAAGATGCACATTTCTAGGGTGGTCATGACTATGTAACCAACTGGCCAATCATTTTTTTTTTTTTTTTTTTTTAAAAAAAAGCAGTTTACTGGTGGAACTGGTCTCCATCCTGCTTTATCAGGTCTATACTTTGTTCTTTTATTAACACAACCTAAGGCCCTGTCCACACATAGGCGTGTATCTCATAAAACAAACTTATTTTTACATGACTTGCCACACAAGCTCGCAGATATGTACTGAAAAAGATGTTTTTTAAAACCTTCGGCCTAAGTGTAGATTTGGAGATACGTTTTTATACCTCACTGCCTGCAACAAAGTATGCTGTGACATCACACACACGACTTGTCATCAGACATATCACCTCGTACTTCGGTACGGGACAAAAAAAATTAAAAAAAAACAAAAAAACCTTAAACTGTATTATGGAAAGCAGGAAGTGAACAAATGTAACAGTTACTGATTGTAAAAGTACCAGATGGAGGGGTAGGATTTAATAAGCTTAGCTTCTTCCTACTCCTTTTGGACATGTGGAACTGTGAACTGATTATGGGATGCACTCAATTGTAATCTGATGCATGTTCAAATGAAATAAAACCATTACCATTACCATGGCATCAGAAACAACATGCATGCCATCAGAGGTTGCTTGTAGCTAATTGTTCAAACGCTTGTTGCTTGATTGTTTTTGTAAGCCCAAATACTGCTTCACGTTGGCGAACAGAGGCAAAAAAGCACTTTGAGGTTGGTCGTTTTCCCTCAAATAATTCCACATCATCTTCCTCGTAACAGGCTCAGACGCCGGTTTCGGTAGAAACTGGTGAAAGGACTGAGATGGAAGTCAAAGTGACGAAATCATTAGAAAGGTCAGAGAAGAAATGGTCACACTAAAAAGATGGTTTGATGATAATAGATTGTCCTTGAACCTAAGTAAAACTAAAATCATGCTGTTTGGTAACAGCAGAAAGGACACACACTAGCAAATACAAATAGACGGCATGGACATTGAAAGGGTGAACGAAAATAAATTTCTGGGGATCACAATAGATGAAAATATGAGCTGGAAACCTCATATTACAAATATACAACATAAGGTGGCCAGAAATATTTCAGTATTGAACAAAGCAAAATTTGTTCTCAATCAAAAATCACTCCACACTCTTTATTGCTCTCTGGTTCTACCATATCTTACTTATTGTGTGGAAATATGGGCTAATAACTATAAAAGCAATCTTCACTCGCTAAATGTACTGCAAAAAAGGTCAGTAAGGATAATTCATAATGCCGCCTACAGAGAACATACTAACTCCTTATTTCTAAAATCACAAATACTTCAACTTGCTGATATAGTTCATCTTCAAACAGTTAAAATAATGCATAAGGCTAAAATTAAAATAAAAATAAATAAAATTAATTAAATAAAACCATTACCATTACCAAAGAATGCAAGCTAGTAAGTAACTTACTTACTTACTACGCCGAATGCTGCATAGAGGGAATGAACAGCAAAAAAGACGGTATCAAACATGTTTTGGAGCACGTCATGGAGAACGTGAGAAGCGCTAAAGGCGCTAACCCGACTACAGAGACTACCATGAGTGCATTATGATTGCACTGAAGACAGTGAACTGTATATTTAACTTTTTCTATATTCACTTAAAAGAATTCATTCATTCATTTTCTACCGCTTTTTCCTCATGAGGGTCGCGGGGGTGCTGGAGCCTATCCCAGCTGTCTTCGGGCAAAAGGCAGGGTACACCCTGGACTGGTGGCCAGCCAATCACAGGGCACATATAGACAAACAACCATTCACACTCACATTCATACCTATGGACAATTTGGAGTCGCCAATTAACCTAGCATGTTTTTGGAATGTGGGAGGAAACCGGAGTACCCGGAGAAAACCCACGCATGCACGTGGAGAACATGCAAACTCCACACAGAGATGGCCAAGGGTGGAACTGAACCTTTGTCTCCTAGCTGTGAGGTCTGCGCGCTAACCACTTGATTGCTTACATTTTAATATAACTATTTTTTTTTTTGGACTATTTTTTTCTTTAATATTTCAGCTGCATGCCACTAAAATTACATTATTTGTATATAATATTACAACTTATTTCTCTTTTATTCTCATAAAATAAAATAAAATAAATTCCAACTATGCTGTTCTTTTTTTATTCTCACTTTCTTCTTGATTTTTCTTGTTCTTGTACTATTTTGTGTGTTGGACCCATGCACCCATCAAAGATGTATACTAGGGGGAACACTGGTGTGTGTGTGTGTGTGTGTGTACCACACAGGCTGTTTCTGTGGTAGGAGCTCGGGCTCATTAGCATAAATATAAAGAATACAAACATGTAAACATACAGTAGTTTGCAGTAGTCATAAGGTTGAAACAACAAGAGGAAGTAGCGCACTAGCAGTGAGGGACAAGGTCACTTGGGTCAGACGAGTGTGGAACGCCATACGTGTGTCCTTGTGTCTGTATTAGCATGTGCATGTCTTCGCTATCCAAGTGTGAAAGGCGGAATTTCAACATCTGGTGAACATATTGAACACACACACACACACACACAGAAAAGGACAGACACGAACAGCAAGCCGTTACCACAAGGAGAGGCATCGGGATTGTTACCATGGAAACTGTCTCTCCATACCAATGTAGCAAGGAGTGCAGAGGCAGACGTAAACACAGGGTCACCATGACAACACCTTTTGTCGTTGCCTGTCGTCGCCAGTCTGTGTACGTGTTCCAACCAATATATATATATATATATATATATATGTTTTTGTTTTTTTAATGGGACTGACGCATGTGTGACGTATCAGCACGCCAACAACAGTGACGACGCTCTAAACCAGGGGTCTCAAACTCACGGCGCGGGATGCTAGTTTGAGGCCCCCGCCTTGATATGAAAGTTTAATTTGTTAATTTGTTTCATTTGTTTTTTCATTCATTCATTCATTCATTTTCTACCGCTTTTTCCTCACGAGCGTCGCGGGGCTGCTGGAGCCTATCCCAGCTGTCTTTTGGGCGAGGAGCGGGGTACACCATGGACTGGTCGCCAGCTAATCACAGGGCACATATAGACAAACAACCATTCACACTCACATTCATACCTATGGACAATTTGGAGTCGCCAATTACCCTAGCATGTTTTTGGAATGTGGGAGGAAACTGGAATACCCGGAGAAAACCCACGCACATGCAAACTCCACACAGAGATGGCTGAGGTTGGGGAAAGACAAAATAAGAAGCAAAAAAGTTACCACTTCCACACAAAATAGGAGGAGAACTCATTCATTCATTCATTCATTTTCTCTTGCTTATCCTCACAAGGGTTGCGGGGGTGCCTGGAGCCTACCCCAGCTGTCTTCAGGCGAGAGGCGGGCGGGGTACACCCTGGACTGGTGGCCAGCCAATCACAGGGCACATATAGACAAACAACCATTCACACTCACATTCATACCTATGGACAATTTTGGAGTCGCTAATTAACCTAGCATGTTTTTGGAGTGTGGGAGGAAACCGGAGTACCCGGAGAAAACCCACGCATGCACGGGGGGGAACATGCAAACTCCACACAGAGATGGCCGAGGGTGGAATTGAACCCTGGTCTCCTAGCTGTGAGGTCTGAGCGCTAACCACTCGACCACCGTGCTACCCCATGCATCAATTATTCTTAAAAAAAAATTGATGTAATTGATTAAATGAATTAGCAACCGTATTAATACGCTATTTTCAAAATCCCTAATTTTGATCAAAAAATGTAAAAATAATAACAAAATGAAATAAGGGTTAGGGTGTTTTTGGCTTGATTAGAGTGCAATTATTCACCATTCATGAATGGGTCCAGAACCAAATTGTATTCATAATTATAATTTAAATATTCTGCCTGCGTGGAGTAATCTCGAGTCTTTCTTCTGCTTTCAATATGGCTACACTGCATGTGTGAACATGTTCAGACCCCCACTGCTGTAAACCTAGAGCAGGGGTGTGCAAAACACGGCCCGAGGGCCACATCCGGCCCTCCCGTTCTTTCCAAAGTATTTAATTGAATCTTAACTTTTGATGGTTTAGGTAACTTTTTTTTTTTTTATCAGTTTGGTTATTTGATGTGGTCTCCTTTTTACAAAGTGCTCCTGAAAAAAGGGACACAAGCACATATAGCAGGTTGCATGACACTTTAACAGACACAATAATTCCAGATAGACTGTTAGAATTATATGTGTAAAATACATAGTCTGGCCGCCAGTCAATTGTGTTAAAATCAATGCGGCCTGCGAGTCAAAAAGTTTGCCCACCCCTGACCTAGAGAGGAAATGCTGCCCAATGATTTCTTTCTATGCTCATCATGTTTCACTTCTAGTTCCATTTGAGACATTGGACATGCTTTGTAACCAACCAAGTATAATTGAAGATTGCCCTTTGGGGTGGCCAATTTCGGCTCATGTAATTTCATTATTAAGCAATAGGGTGGAGGAATATTATTACTACTATGTCACTGTAATGGCTGATAAGCCTGCTGTGAAATTTGTCCGAGATGAAGTGGCACTTTGTTCAAAGTCCAAATCAAAGCTCCACCTAATTTTCTGTCAATGCATGTCCAGTTAAAAGCTTTCACGATGGCCAAGGTTTGATTCTGGAACAGATTATTGCTATTTATACCATTGTGCCCCCGTGAAAATATAGGAAACATAGGACCTGACAGTTTAAGCTGGAGGCTAAAATGACTGGACTAAAACTAACAGTCAGTAATAAGCAGAAATAGACAGAAAAAGCACACAATGATTACTTTCACGGCTCGGAGCGCCTACATCAGGGGTCTCAAACATGCGGCCCGTGGGCCAAATGTGGCCCGCAGGACACTAGTTTGAGGCCCCCGCCTTGATATGAAAGTTTAATGTTAGTGCGGCCCGCGCAAGTTTGATATGGATGCTGTATGGTATCATGTACCCAGAAAAAATTATTACGTTTGATTAATGTTCATGTTAAAGGTTAAATAACTGTTAAGAGTTATTCTCCCTATCCGTGTGGAAGTGGTAAGTTTTTGGCTTTTTTAAGTTTAAAGGAAATAACTTGGAGGCTACCGTTTAGGTCGCTAGATCTCTAGTTTGCGAGTTAGCATGTGTCTCAAGACCCTGCAGTTGCGCAATATGTTGTAAATAAAAAGAGTATAAATGTGACTATAGTCATGTTTTGTCATGTCTACAGGGCTCTAATAATGCTTTGTTCATTTTAATCTGAAAAAAATTATTTGTCTACCCACCAACTATATGTGGTTTCTTAAGTTTTTATTATTTGCTGTTTTATTATTATTGTTATATTTATTTATTACTGATTGATTTTCTTTATTCTTGATTTGTTTATTTATTTTTCATCTTATTTTGTGCAGAAAAATAAAAATTAAGATATTTGAGAACAGTGGAATGTTTTATCAGAGCTTTTCTTGTAGAAAATCGGAACCAAAGCACTGAAAAAGTTTGTATATTTTTCTGTTTTTAATAAATGTGTTTTTTTTTTGGAAAACCTGATGTGGCCCAGTCTCACCCAGACCCTAGCTCCAGTGAATTGAGTTTGAGACCCCTGGCCTACATGGAGATGATGACACACACGCACGCATGCACACATGCACACATGCATGCACGGACACACACTCCAGCATCATGCTGCAGTGTAGCAAGTTCTGCCAGCCACGTAAAGCCACTGAGAACAGCTGAGGGCGGCTGCCTGCCTGCAGTCCAACAGCCAATTAATCAATAACACACACGCAGAGTGCTTCTCTCACAGAAATAAAAGCGCTTGTGCTGCAGTTTGGTTCATCGATGCTGCAACCAGGACGTGGCCCGCATGCATGCGAGGCCAACATTGCTCTGGTTTTGTTAGGACAGGTTAGCAATATTCACCATGCAGGTCAAATAACATGTTCATTCAGCAAAACAACATAAGAAATTCAAATAGGAAAACAAGTCCAGACTCAAACTCAAGAGCTCAGAATTTCTGCTTTCTGCTGGGAAAAAAAAGAGATTAAGAATGGGGGGTTGGGGGAGGGGGGGGGGGGGCTTGTAGACGGCATTTCATGTGTTTGGGTGAGAAGGAAAAGACAATCAAAGTGTGTATCAAAGCACTGCTTCGCCTTGAAGTGGAGAAAACAAGAAAACCGGCAGTCGCTGATTCAGGAGTTTGGTGGGAAAAATGGAAGGAGGGAGAGGGTGGGGGGGTGATGTGTCAGTAAAAAGAACTGCTTCTTTTGTATCCAGAGGGAAGACCTTTTTCTGACTAATTAGTGTAAAAACAAGAAGACTAACAAGAAATAAGACTTTATCACTCCCCACCAGGGATGTCCAGACGTATAAAGAAAAATGGAAGGATGCGGGGATCATTTTGGTACATTTTGTGTATTAAAGACAGAGGAGCCACGTCTGTTTATTTGTTTCTCTTTCATGAGTTACGTCAGGTCTCCACGGGTAGCAGGGTAGTGTTTGCTTTATCAGCACAGGTGCAGGTAGTCAGGAGGAGTATGGGCCAGAAGAGCATGCGCTTCATTTTTACTTTCTAGCAGCATCGCATCCTCACATGAGCAGGTCATTTTCTACATCAGTATCATCATGTTTTGGTTTTTTTAGCGCATGAAATTGGAACAGGGAGGGGGTGGATGACGTCGTTGTCCGATTTGCATCACTGCTCATGACTCATGTGCGTCAGGAGACTCAGAAAGTTTTGTTTCGAAATACAAATGATCTCTCTAATGCAGGGGTCTCACACTCAATTTACTTGGGGGCCACTGGAGCTCGGGTCTGGGTGAGACTGGGCCGCATCAGGTTTTCCAAAAAAAAAAAAAAAAAAACGCATTTATTAAAAACAAAAAAAAATTTTAAACTTCGCTTTGGTTCCAATTTTCTACATGAAAAGCTCTGATAAAACATTCCACTGTTCTCAAATATTTTACTTTTTATTTTTCTACACAAGATAAGATGAAAAATAAATAAACAAAGCAAGAATAAAGAAAATCAATCAATCAGTAATAAATAAATATAATAATAATAAAATGGCAAATAATAAAAACTTGAGAAAACTTGAGAATAGTTGGTGGGTAGACAAATTATTTTTTTCAGATTAAAATGAACAAAGCATTATTAGAGCCCTGTAGACATGACAAAACACGACTATAGTCACATTTATACTCTTTTTATTTACAACATATTGCGCAACTGCAGGGTCATGAGACACATGCTAACTCGCAAACTAGAGCGCTAGCAACCTAAACGGTAGCCTTCAAGTTATTGAGACCCCGGCTGTATGGTATCATGTACCCAGAAATTGTTTATTTATTTTTTCATTTTATTTTGTGTAGAAAAATACAAATTAAGATATTTGAGAACAGTGGAATGTTTTATCAGAACTTTTCTTGTAGAAAACCGAAACCAAAGCACTGAAAAAGTGAAGGTTATAGCAGTACAAGCATTGAAGACAGTTTATTTATTTATGTTTCTGTTTTTAATAAATATGTTTTTTTTTTTACCTGATGCGGCACAGCCTCACCCAGACACTAGCTCCAGTGGCCCCCCAGGTAAAGACCCATGCTCTAATGTCACGTCTTTTTGTCGTTTCTTGTCACACACAAGATTTAAATGGGAGTGTGTGTGTGGGGGGGAGGGGGGGCGTGGGGGGCACTGCTCGTTGAGAAGAGCAAAACGTACTTTCATGTTAGTCATGCCTAATGTCGATTTTGGGAAAAAGGGAACCTGATTAGTCACGTGTTGGGTTACCCAGCATGCCTTGCGGTTTGTAGATAGGGTTGTAATTGTGTTGTTTGTTCATGCGTAGGCATGTGTCTAAAAAACATTAAAAGCATTAAAAAACAAGAACTTGAGACTGTGTCTGAACAGGTGACCAACCCAAACATCAGTTTCTTCTTGTTAAGCCCGACCTTGAGGTTTTTAGACGTGCTTTTCGTTTTTACCTGCAAAAATATCTACTCATGCTAAAACAATGTAAAATTGCAGAGTGTTCTAAGTCAGAGGTGAAGCTGTGTGTTGCAGAGAGCAGATCGCCGTGGCCTACAATGCGAGTCGCCATTACAAGACCAAACACGCAGAGGAATTCTAAAAACTAATTCTAAAAACTAACTAAAAACTGACTAATAGACGAACAGGCGCGTACGTCTGAGGCATTGCTAGCTAAGCTGCAAAAATACAACAAGAGCGGCTTGGCTAAAAAAAAAAGATGAAGTCATTGGAATATTCACCTCACATATTCAGCCTGACTTCTGAGCTCTTGCTGAAGCCCGACAGAGATTACATTTCTCTCACCGAACAGGAAAAAAGACATAAAAATAGTCATGTGGTTGGACTACAAGCAAGATGGTTTCGGGAATTTGTCGAAAGCTGATTTAATGCTGGTGTTTTAAAAACATTTTTTATTTTTTTATATGGAGGCATAATTTAGTTCACAATATGTTATAATATAAAATATAATAACTCTTGGGAAAAGAATTGCCCCCAGTCAGTATGTGTATGTGCATAGTATGTGTGCGTGGATATTCAACTAACCTGCTGCTTGTCCTTCTTGTGTATTTTCATCTTCTCAGCCTTGACTGCATCTGTGGACACAAACAACTTGATTAGCACAACAAGGGGAAATAAACTTATGTCATATTCTATGAAATAAACCCAAAAAATGTGTGTGTTTGATTGATAAATGTCAACCATATCATTCATGTCATTCAGTCTTTCCCATACATTGATTTATTTGTGGCAGCCCGCCACAAATACATTTGGACAACAACAGATACATTTGGCATGTTTTTTTTTTATAAATTTGCCGGTACCTTTTTTTTTTTTATTTATTGCTACTTTTTTTTCGAGAAAAATCCCAAAAATGTAGAATTATTTTTTTTGGTGGCGGTCTGGGCTTCCTGAATGCTTCTCTTGTTTCTTTATTTGACGCTACCATGTTATAAAAGATTTGCCGCTGCTGTTTTTTTTTAAAGATTTTTTCAAGATTTGACTTTTTTTTTTTTTTTTTTTTTTTTAGATTTGGCACTACCTGTTCGCCCTTGCTTACAAACACTTTATAATGGTACTGTCTGTGTAGCATGCCATTCCACCTCTGTACAGTAGTACTGCTTGTTAACACACCTCATACGCTCACACCACAACTGACTTGATCGTGCATCATAATGCATTTGTTCATCAATAGTGATATAATAGATGTGTGCATTATCTTGAAAACCAGTGCACACTCACATGGAGCCATGATGAATGTGTTTTTTTTTGTCATGGAGCACACATGAGGCTGCATGGCTGCACCACATATAAAACCTACACTCTTTAAGTCAATAACGCCATGTTCTGTTGTCAATTAAAGTTTAAAAACATTAGATAATGTCGCACAAATCAAAAAGCTCCGTTTCTACCTGACCACACTTGAACACAGAGTTGGACCTTTTGAAAGTTTTTAAGATTTATGTCATGAGCAGTTAAGCAAATTAGACATCAAACTCCCCAACTTGGTGCTCCGGATTTCAGTCCTGTGTGAAACACTGTCAAGGGCGTGATTATGAGATGGTGCCTTGCTCGGTGGCACTGCAGCAATGTTTGTGACAAGAGGGTCTGTGTTGTGTTTGAAGCAAATACGGCCACTGGTCATGTATCAATGATGATGCAAAAGCATGAAATAACCCATTGGCAGCACACACAGCGACCTCTCGTGGCCGCACGTGTCGTGTATAAAATCACATGACCTGACGGCCTCACAGAGAGGGTGGAGTGTTTTAAAGTGAAGCCAAGCACTACCCCCCCCAACGCCCCTTCCAAAGCAGGACCAGGAAGTGATGACTTGTGTGTTTATTAATCAAGCGCATCTTCACATCTTATTATTTACTCTGCACCATCATCATCATCATCCCGCAGTTTCAAAGTCAGACATCTTGCAAGGAGGGGGCGCGAATTGGGACAGAACCTGAGTATTATCGTAATGTACTGAACATACACACACATTGTTCTACAAGAAGTATTCTAAGCCTGACGTGACTACAAACAACATAAAAATACTCCCTTGTGATATGCAGACGGAACCACGTGATACACCGTACTATAGAAGAATAAAGTAGACATACTGTAAATCCCTCAACTTACATTTTCCAAGGCTCGTCTAGACCAGTGATTTTCAACCTTTTTTGAGCCACGGCACATTTTTTACATTGGAAAAATCTTGTGGCACACCACGAACCAAAAATGTTACAAAATGTCACCACGACCTCACACGTGCATCAATAAGTCTATCGGAGGAACAAGGTAGGTGTTGCCACACGGACCAATATTACATTGCTCTGCCAGTCTTTACACCACAGACACTCCACAGTAGCCACGTTTTTACATGACCAGTTTTTCTCTTTCCGAATGACCTTTCGAGAAACAATGGTATCCATAGAAAGGAATATTCCAATCTCTTGTCTACATGCACCGTGAAACTCAACCAGAATAGTCAATAGGGCATGCCCAGTAAAACGGAAACATCAACATCACGTGATACCGGCTTCCCCAAGTTTTTCTTTCACTTGTTGGAATAACTCTGTATTGACAGTTTTTCGTCTGTCCAGTCTTGAAATTTAGTTTGAATCAAAAACAAACTTTGCTTAGTCCAGTGCCGATTGCTGGCCCCCATTTTTAAAAGTGAAGAGCGTCTGGATCTGCGTGTTACGTCATATCTGAGCATGCGCTGAAAGAACGCACCTGGGATAAATTTAAACAGGAAAAGATCAAATTCAATCTTGCTAATATTTTATAATTAAACTCAGGACATGTTTTATATAGGTATATATTTTATTTTTTAATAAAACTGCACTTGTGAATAAAGTATAGAAGGGTTTAGATTCTGTTCCACAGATGGCGGTAATGCATACGAAAGCTGCTTGCCAACCGCCAATAAACAACAGAAGCAGAAAAACACCACGAAGAAGAACGCACCCTGACAACTTTCCGTTTGAGCGGGTACAAGATACCTCAATCGGATTGGTTAAAGGAATATTCCATCCCTGTTCAATTCTTTCCGTTTGAGCAAATAAACCAAATGCAATTGGAATATTTGGGTCCATGTATACTATTGATATAATGGCTATTGACATAATATTTGCAAATGATGATTAATAAATGTTAATTATAAAAAGTGATATTCACATATTACTTTGACTTGTCATCAAAGCTCACTTCTGAGGCTGAAACAATAAAATACTTTGTTTTTACCTGAAAAGGTTTTTTTCCATGCGGGTGGCCTCTATGCTAGTCACTATGGGTGGCACAGGCTCTTGTGACATTTAAAAAATAAAAAAAGATTTCACGTTAAGAAAAAATGGCACTATGTCTGGGACAATAACAATACGGATATTGTCATACATTTTTTCAGTGGGCTTTTTGTTTTTAAATAAAGATAAATCTCGTCTCATTCTCATAGACGCCAATGCTGCGTCTCGTGAACGGAGTGACTACTCGTTACAGTGCTTCACTTCTTTTTACACTTGTATCACACTTCATGTTAAAATGGGACTTAAAACTTTGACTGCACACTGAATGAAGCTTGTGGTCACCGCTTGACCCCGGAACTGATTCTATTTTCTATTTTCCGGTGTAGTCATCACTACGACAACAATCAAACATCCCGATGGAGTCAGTGTAGTACTATGTTTAGTAAATATTGTGCTGCAGCTCAAAGTAGTCAACAGTAGACTGTGTGCCAAGTCTATATTCCACCTGCAACATCAATGACACAATAGTGCAATAGTACAACTATATGACAGTATATAATTCAATGAGAGTTGTAGCTGTTGTACTGAGTGTGCTCTCGTCACTCGGCAGACACAAATCCATCTGCTCTGAATATTTACCAGAAGTATGCAAAACACAACGTGTGTGTGTGCCTGTGACACAACAACTAACAGTTAGCATCACACAACCTACGAACAAAGAAAAAGCTCTCATCACATAACGTTGATTATTTTGCACAAGCACCTGTTTCACTGATACAACAACCAGTATTACACATTACTACTACCGGGACCACCTTTACACAACAGTACTATTTCAACCAGTACTACACAATAGCAACATTGCAACCAGTACAACACATTAGTAGAAGATTAGTAGTTCAACCTAAAACCATTTGTTAAGAGTATTTTTTGAACCAGTGCTAGACAATAGTATTATTACTACACAACAACCCAATTAGAACCATTCATCCATCTTCTATGCTGCTAAGCCTCACAAGGGTCGCGAGTGTATGCTGGAGTCTATCCCACCTGTCTTCGGGCGAGAGGCAGAGTACACCCTGGACTGGTCGCCAGCCAATCACAGGGCACATATAGACAAACAACCATTCACACTCACATTTATACCTATGGACAATTTGGAGTCGCCAATTAACCTAGCATGTTTTTGGAATGTGGGAGGAAACCGGAGTACCCGGAGAAAACCCGCACATGCACGGGGAGAACATGCAAACTTCACACAGAGCCAACATGCTAACCACTCGTCCATTGTGCGGCCGCCCCTACAATTAGAACCAGTACAAAAACCAGTAGTAGACACAAAGTACAATGAGGAACAGTACTATGCAATAGTAATTTTTTTAACCAGAACTAAGCAAAAGTACTATTGCAACCATGATGAAAACCCATACTAGGCAAAAGTACTTTTACAACCAGTAGTACACAAACCTAAAAGCAGTATTGAGCAATAGTATTCTCACAACCAATACAAGGCAATAATACAATTTGAGCACGTACTAGACAATACTACTCCTACAACCAGGAGTACACAACAGTCTGACTATAACCAATACTACATTGGGGTGAAATGATTCATTTTAATTGGATTGGATTCATATCGCAATTCGTGTTTGCCGATACGACTCAAGGACGATACTGGTTCATTTCATACAATATGAAATGATTCACTAACTTTTTAGCCATAAATTCAACCAGTCTGATTGTGAAATAAATATATGGATTCTGAGCAGTGAAGGTGAAGTTTCCTAGATAAAGTGAAGAAACGTAACGGTAATTTCTCTGCTAACTCGCCTAATGCTAGCCTGGCACTTCAACACCATCTGAGCATCTGTAAAAAAAGTGCCTGTCTTCACCAGGACCATGTTGACATGCCAACATTTTTGCATTGCAATGCCAAGTTCTTGATGAAAGAGTGAGCGAGTGCATTGGTCAGTGCCCATGTGCCCACATTTACTTGTTCTCCACATTTACAGTAATATCCTGTTCCGGGGTTTTCTGACTTGCATTTCTTTATTTAATTGTTAAAATAAGGTGGCCAGAAATATTTCAGTATTGAACAAAGCAAAATTTGTTCTCAATCAGAAATCACTCCACACTCTTTATTGCTCACTGGTTCTACCATATCTTACTTATTGTGTGGAAATATGGGCTAATAACTATAAATGCAATCTTCACTCGCTAAATGTATTGCAAAAAATGTCAGTAAGGATAATTCAGAATGCCGCCTACAGAAAACATACTAACTCCTTATTTCTGAAATCACAAATACTTCAACTTGCTGATATAGTTCATCTTCAAACAGCTAAAATAATGCATAAGGCTAAAAATAACCAATTAGCTCAAAATGTCATCCAATACTTCTCTACAAGAGAGGAGAAATATGATCTCAGGGAAGAAGTACATTTGAAACACTTATATGCTAGGACTACGTTAAAAATCCATAGCATTTCAGTATGTGGACTCAAACTATGGAATGGATTGAGTAAGGAAATCAAACAATGCACAACGATGAGCCAATTCAAGAAACAATACAAGCAGTTGATGTTTGCTAAATACAAGGATGAAGAGTCTTGAACCAGTCATGATGTGCTATATAGTATATCACTATATTGACACTTACTATGGTACCCATTATATCATTCGATGCTCATATCACCTTGTACCAGGTACGAGGTGCATTATTAAAAAAAAACCTAAACTGTATTATGGAAAGCAGGAAGTGAACAAATGTAACAGTTACTGATTGTAAAAGTACCAGATGGAGGGGTAGGATTTAATAAGCTTTGCTTCTTCCTACTCCTTTTGGACATGTGGAACTGTGAACTGATTATGGGATGCACTCAATTGTAATCTGATGCATGTTCAAATGAAATAAAACCATTACCATTACCAAAATAATTATGAGTTGCAGTCCTATACACAATAGTTCTACTACAATTGGTGCTCAGTATTAGGCAATAGTACTATTACAACCACTACTATGTAATAGTACTACAACCAGCGCTATAACCAGTACTAGGCAATAGTACTGTTTGAACCAGGACACAATAGTACTGCTAAAAACTGTACTAAAACAAACCATTACAACCAGCACCACCAAACAGTACTATTAGAAGCGGTGAAACAGAGTATCACTATGACAACCAGTACGATTAGGACCACTACTACGCAATAGCACTATCATAGCCAGCAATAAAACCAGTACTAGAGAGTACTACTCGAACCAGGTATTATTACAACCAGTGTTAGGCAACAATACTATTTTATCAGTACTAGACAATAGCACTTTTACTAGTACTGCACAATAGTACTATTTCTACTGCAACCAATACTGTTACAACCAGTTCTACATATTACTACTACTAAGACAACCTTTACACAACAGTAATATTGCAACCAGCCCTAAAACCCGTACTAGATAAAAGTACTATTTGAACTGGTACTATACAATAGTACTGTTATAACCAGCATTAAAACCAGTACTAAGCAATAGTACTATCTGAACCAGTGCTAGACAATAGTAATGTTCCGAACAGCACTGGGCAATAGCAGTAGTATTATAGTCAGTACTACACAATTGTACAATTTAAACAAACCCAGTACTAGGCAATAGTATGATTTTGATCCAATAATACACAACAATGGTTGTGCGATACATACACTGGGTAAACCTCACTCTCCGCTCCTCGATGACGAGTTGACAGCTCAGGCTTTCCTCTCGTTGGTTAGCACTACTCCACAGTACACATTAGAATACAAAACACAATAGCAGTATTTTTGAGTCAGTGCTGCACATTAGTACTAGTAGAAGCAGTAATATTACAACCAATTAGAAGCAGCACTACACAACTGTGTTGGCCACAAACACAAGCGTCAAATAAAATGACTTTACTTGTCAAGAATATATAAACACCCATACATTAAGAAAAATAGTATTAATATTCACAGAAACTCCTTCCCCATTTGGCTCCGCCCCAAAAAATGACTGTTTTGAATAGGCAGGTAATGAAAGCAGGTGTGCATAAGGATGACGTACTCATTCAAATCTTTCCCATGAAGTATCACATGCACAAGGCCAGGCTCAAGAGGTGAAAGGTCAAGAGTCTTCTTCAGTGGAGGAGTCAATAAGTTGGCAGTGAAGAGAGTGAGAGAGAGATGAATGCATGTGAAAAATGATGTTTTCACGCACTCTTCCTTGCTGCACTCATGCTGTCCATTTCCTGCCTGGCACTTGAGTGGAATGCAGCATGTGGCATCCAAAAACAAAAGGATGGTGCATGTCAATCAGAGGTGCTCCTGCTGCTTCATGAAGATGACGAAGATGACGGCCTTCTTTTTTTTGTCGGCGACATTCAAGCCAACTGCAGCTGACATGGCAATATACAAGTATTCATAGTATTCCTATGTGTTCTATACGTTCACTACTTATAGCTTGTTTATGCTAGCATAAAAAGTGGCATCTTTGTCCTCGCACCTGGCCGGGTGAAAGTGACAGGATGAAGGGATGACTATTGACCTGCACACACATGAGCTGACCATTGTTATTAATTCAAGCAAATGTATAACGCCTAGCTTAGCGGGCTAGCTAGCTAGCTAGCTTAGACATCGTTCGGGGGGGCTCGGGTGAATGCTAGCAGACGCGGGGGCTAAAGCACGGCTAGCTTCCATGTTAGGTGGCCACAAGTTGAAGGAGCTTTTCGTGGGGAAAGGCAAAGTTAGCAAGGATGGGAAGACGACACAACAAGCTTCTACCGGGGTAATGAGACACTGTCCTGGTTCGTGTTAGCTCGTGTAGCTAGCGGGCTAGCAGCCTCGGCTAACTCAGTCATGTCACCGCATCGCGGGTGTAAATACATCGTTACAGCCGCCTCCTTACACATGTGGATAGCGGATAAAAGTCCTTATCGGGGACGCGTCTCTGCTGAAAAACCTTCCCTTGCACACAGCTCACCTGCTCCAGCACCGGACTGACGCTCTCAGTAGCGAGACATCCCCCCGGTGAGCCCGAAAAAACGCCGCCGCTTCTTATTTCCAAGGACACAAAATCGCCATGACAGTTTAGAAAAATGCATAAAAAATTAGCAGGCGGGGGAGGGAGGGCAGATGCGGAGGGGAGGAGAAGGAGAAGGAGAAGGGGGAGGAGGAGTGCATCAGAAGAAGCACCCCCAAAAAACCCAACAGAACCAGAAAGAGTTCAGTCAGCCAGGATGTCTCAGTCCTGGACCGCATCTCCGACCTGAAGCTCGCCTCTTCCCCAAAATGGCCCCCGCAGGAGCCAAACAGCAGCGGCGGCCTGGATGTGAGGGAACTTTAGCAGCTGTGTGCGTGTGGGCGTGCGTGTGTGCTGCAGGTAGCCTAGCGAGCTAGCATGCAGCTTCCATTGACTGCAGCCGGCGACGTGCACGCCGCAGCTGGTCGTGCACGCCATTGTTGTTGTGTTCTTACCTGCACCGGGGGAGGGGGGGGGGGATTCCCGCCGTCAACAGGCTGTTGGGGAGAGGGGGGCATTCATACTTGACCCGTATTTGAACTTTGACCTGACCTCATCTTACTTAGGGTCTGCAGAGTTCTTGCACAGATATGATCCCCTGCGGTATGATAGCATTCAAAATGAAGAGCGTTCTTGCTCCTACTAGAACTAAACTATTACAAATATATTTAATAATATAGAAGTGTAACACAATAAAAATAGATCTAATATAGTACATAGTAGTAACATAATTCATTTAATATATTTATCTTTGACATATTTATGCATTACATATTTTAATTGAATTATTTTAAGATATATATTAATATTTATAAATTGTTATATATTAATATATATTATTATATGTATATTAATATATATATATATTATATTTATAATATATATTATTATATATTATTTTATTTGTACATTTATAAAGTATTTAGATTTTAAGTTTGCGTCTCACAGCAACTTTGGCACATTCAAGGACTGCTTAAAAAGTGTGAAATCTCAACCTTTGACTATTAAAGATAAATTTTATAATATAGAAGTGTAATACAATAAAAATATATTTAATATAGTACATAATAGTAACATAATTCATTTCATATATTTATCTTTGACATTTATGCATTACATATTTTAATTTAATTATTTTAAGATATATATTAATATTTATAAATTATTATATTATGATATATGATAATATATATTAATATATATATTATTTATAATATATATTATTATATATTATTTTATTTGCACATTTATAAAGTATTTAGATTTTAAGTTTGCGTCTCACAGCAACCATGGCACATTCAAGGACTGCTTAAAAAGTGTGAAATCTCAACCCTTGACTATTAAAAATATATGTAATAATATAGAAGTGTAATACAATAAAATATATATTTAATATAGTACATAGTAGTAACATAATTCATTTCATATATTTATCTTTGACATTTATTCATTACATATTTTAATTTAATTATTTTAAGATATATATTAATATATTATAATATATATTAATATATAATTTATATATATTATGTTTATAATATATATTATTATACATATATTAATTTATTTGTACATTTATAAAGTATTTGGATTTTAAGTTTGCGTCTCACAGCAACTATGGCACATTCAAGGACTGCTTAAAAAGTGTGGAATCTCAACCCTTGAGGACAGTGGTACATGTATGCTATACATTTTACCCATATTATCAAATATTTGTAGATTATTACCCACTTAGGGTAAATGAGATGTGTTTCAGGAGGGAAAAATGACAAATCTGCAGAGCCAATGGTTGCTGAATTGTGAAGAATAATAGAATAATCTGTTCCAGGGTCAAACTGTGGCCATCATAAAAGCTTAAGCTTGAAACGTCACACTTCTTTGTGTGCCGCAGATGTTCTGCTCCACAAAGAGTTAAGTCTGCGTCTGATCCGTGTAGCCCAGCACACATCCTACTGCTGTTTCCTGCACCCCACCCATACCCCCCCTCCCCCAAGTCCCTCTTCATCACCCCTCCTCCTCAAAGTGGGAGGTGGGGTTCTGATGTTTTTGTGTTGTGTTCAAGTCCTTTTGTACTTTGTGTATTTTCTGTCTGAATTACCTAAATAGTGGTTGGGTTTGTTTTTTGGGGGGGGAGGGGGGTCCACAGCGCCATCTACTGCATCTGGAAGATAATTGCCCAATTCAGCCCCAATGCAAGTGGGCACCACAGACCACCCCACCGCTGATTGTTTCCAATTCCTACAAACAAGTCATTTGACCTTGCACAGCGCAAGATGTGCTCATTAGCCATGCATGGAAAAACACACACACACACACGCGCGCACACAGCTTCACCTTGGGCGGCCATGTTGGCTCAGACAAGCGGGTCTGAGGCTGTTGCCATGGCAACTGATGCTGAGCTCCTATGTCGGGCACGTCGCCCTGGCACTGCTGTGGAGAGGGGGGGGGGGGGGGGGGCACACGTATTTTCAGCAGAACCATGCCGCTTTTGCTGTGCGTGTGCGTGTGCGTGTTTGAAACAACCGCAAACAAAAAGCAACATATTTTCTCAAAGCACACAAACATTAGCAATCAGAGATTTAATGCTTCATTTCATTTGTTTCATTTAAATATGCTTACAGGCGGTACGCACATACATAATTACACGAACTTTCTCCATGCTGGCAAGCAGGGCTGAATGACAAAGACACAAAATGACAGTAGGGGGCGTCATACTACAATAGTACAATTGTTTAAGAATGCAAGAATGTATATTTTGCACTGTTGGATCTTAACCCTCCTCTTGAGTTAGGGTCGGCACCGACCCGTTTTACATTTTAATGCGTAAAAAGAATCACATAACATTTGTTTATTGCATCAAGGCTTTTGACTTTGTCAGGAAACTCTATTTCAACAAAATAAAACCAAAAAATTTTTTTTACTACATTTTAAAATGGTCTGGTTGAAATTATGACCACTGTATTGTTAGGGTCGGTTTCGACCCGGTTATAATAATATGACTATAAAGCAATATTTTGAGCCAAAAAAAATGGAATTTCACATGAAAAATGACAAAAACTGAAAATTCTGCAGTAATTTTGCAACAATAAAGTCAAAAGAGTGAAGAAAAAAGTTGGCAATCATTAGAAAAAAGTTGTAATTTTATGAAAGTAAGTAATATTAATATTATGAGGAAAAAAGTTGAAATATTACAGATAGATGTTGTTTTTTTAAATCATAATTTGATGAAAAACAAACAACAAATAAAGCAAATGAGGTTTGCTGGAAAGTTTATGTTACAAAAATAAAGTCCAAATATCATGAAAATAAAGTCAATTTTATGAGAAGAATATTGACAAGAATGAAGTTGAAATAGTTGGAAAAAAACCCAAGCAGGGGGGATTTTATGAAAATAACGTCAAAACATTAAGAGGAAAAATGTTTTTATTTTAAGAAAAAAGTAGCAATTTTATCAGAATAAATTAATGATTCAATTTAACAGGTCTTCCAGGTCCTGAAGCAGCAAAACGCTGACCTTAACTGAGCCAAGTGAGGCCTCGAGTTCTTTGGATGTTGTTGTGGGGTCTTTTGTAACCTCTTGGATGAGTCGTCGCTGTGCTCTTAGGGTCATTTTGGTTGGCCACAATGTTGGCCACTGTTCCAAGTTTTGGCTATAAATCATAAGTGTACAATTAGCCAACACAATGACAACCAGCTCCTCTTGTCATCATGTAAGCTTCAGGGGATTCTCATTTTGACCGCTTTTCCAATATACCAGCAGAAAAACAATGTCCAGACATGTGAGGGGAATTCACTCATTTGATTGGCTGATTTCACATTTACAATTTGGATCATGGAAAGAATGGCAAGAAGTACAGTGAACCAAGATCTGGACCTGTTCTGCTTTTTCATTTCACTTTACACCAAAGTTCTGTTGCTGAAAACAATCACTTTTTCTACCTTTTCTTGACATTAATATATATGGGTCAAAATTCACCCCAACACCATAGATGTTTCTTTAGTGATTCATACTAAAATGAGAAAATAAATCAAACTAATTGATTTAAGAGCTATCTTCTATATCCCTCAGTAATAGCCAGGTAACAAAATAATTCAATTTGTTAATATGATTCTTCATTTGACCATTTTTGGAAATTAAAATGGAGGGGTATAGTGACAAAAAAAGGCCTACATGCCCACACCAAAAGTATTAAAAGCAACATTTTCATGGATGAGGAAGCCTAAGAAGGTAACCAAGACATGAGAAGCAAATTTGATGGTAACTTATTGTTTTTAGTGTATTTTATAGCTGATTTAATACACGGGTCAAAACCGACCCATTAACATAAGAGATGATACCAGAAAGCTAACACAAGAGGAAGGTTAAATAGGTTCTTAGTGGTTTCAAAATGGGAGTGACACAAAAATGTCAGCAATTTATTATAAAGAAGCATTCAAGTCAAATGATCTGTTCATCAGCCGATCAAAACAGCCTCTAAAATCTTGGCAAGAATGTGGACTGAATGTGATTTAGTGTCATGAACTCTTGATGGCAAAGGCAAAAGAGCTTTATCTCTTTGAACACAGTGGGGTTCATTCATCAGCTGGAGCCTATCCCAGTTGTCTTTGGCCGTCAGGTGGGGTACACCTCGCCAGCCAATCAAAGGGCACATATAGACAAACAACCATTCACACTCACATTCATACCTATGGACAATTTGGAGTGGCTAATTAACCTAGCATGTTTTTGGAATGTGGGAGGAAAACGGAGTACCCGGAGAAAACCCACGCAAAACCCCTGGTCTCCGGGCTGTGAGGTCAGCGCGCTAACCACTAGACCGCCGTGCCGCCCTTTTGTGTGACAAACATGCAAAAAAATAAGAAATTAGGACTGATGCACATACTGTACAGGTACAGTGTGTAATGGCGAATGGTAAGCAAGTGGTGGTGGTCTCCGAGCGTAGCGGGGGAAGGGCAGAGTGGAAGGAAAGAGGAGGAGGAAGTGAAGCAGAATAAGAGTGAGTCACAGTGAAGGCAGGAAATGGACTGGAATTGTTGTGTGGAAAGAGAAGAAAGACGCTGTATGGAAAAAGTCTGACCGGAGAAAAAAAAAGTCAAGTGTCTTCTTAGCCGGTAAAAGACGAAAGGAGGAAGACAAGACAAGTCCAACTTATGATGGAAAGAAGTTGACTGACGGGAGGGGAGAGACAACAAAGTGGGAGTGGTCAAGATGGGAGAGAAACGGGGAGGAAGGGGAAGAGGAAGAGTGGGACGGTGAGGAGGAGGAGGAGGAGGAGGAGAAGAAAGTGGCGAGGAAGCACAGCTGAGAGAGGACAAGTTGCCTTCGTCGTCCTAAAACGTCTTTAGCTGCTGCTATCAGCACGTAGCAGACACACACACACACACACACACACACAATGTTTACAACACACAGGCCCAGGACCTCCTTGGCAGTCAGAGATGGAACTTCTGAGCTGAGGAAGTGTTGGACGTGGGACTAACTTCTTCTTCTTCTTCTTCTTGATGCACACAGGTAAGTGACATTTTATTTATTGTTTCCTTGCATGTAGAAGCAACAAGTGGAAGCAGATGTTGGACTGCATGGGCTTCCAAACATTGTTCCTTCTGATGGATGCTTGTGGAATGTTTGAGGAACATCAATGACAGCTTCAGGATTGGACGTGTTTACTCAGTTTTGCACATTATTATAGTGACTGTACAGTTACTAGAAAGTATATATATATATATATATATATATATATATATATATATATCGGTGAGTACTATTGCAGTACAACCACAGCTGTTATTGCTGTGGCATTCTTCTGTGCTCTGGGGGTTGAGGCAGATGCCCTTTGCTTCACACAAACCACGTTTCCTCCAAGCAGCACAGTTGGCTTGGCTTTAGTACTTCTATTATTTTATGATTGTGTGAAGGCTACCGAAATGTCTGCTCTTTACTTCCTATTTGGTACAAGCACAGCGGTATGGAATCGAACAGGGTGGATTTGGACAGTCAAAGTAATGGTAATGGTTTTGTTTCGTTGGAACATGCATCAGATTACAATTGAGTGCATCCCATAATCAGTTCACAGTTCCACATGTCCAAAAGGAGTAGGAAGAAGCAAAGCTTATTAAATCCTACCCCTCCATCTGGTACTTTTACAATCAGTAACTGTTACATTTGTTCACTTCCTGCTTTCCATAATACAGTTTAAGGTTTTTTTTTTGTTAGTTTTTTTTAATGCACCTCGTACCGAAGTGCAAGGTGATATGAGCATACAATGACATAATGGGTACCATATACCATATACATAATGGGTACTCATTATAGTGATATAGTGATATAGTGATATAGTGATATAGTGATATAGTGATATAAATATGAATTAATTAAATTAAATTAAATTAAATTAAATTAAATTAAATTAAATTAAATTAAATTAAATTAAATTAAATTAAATTAAATTAAATTAAATTAAATTAAATTAAGTGATATATATAGCACATCGTGACTGGTTCAAGACTCTTCATCCTTGTATTTAGCAAACATCAACTGCTTGTATTGTTTCTTGAATTGGCTCATCGTTGTGCATTGTTTGATTTCCTTACTCAATCCATTCCATAGTTTGATTCCACATACTGAAATGCTATGGCTTTTTAACGTAGTCCTAGCATAGAAGTGTTTCAAGTGATGGGATGAGAGTGACGACTTGACAATAAACGGACAGACTTGTTGCCGCTGTAAACGGTGTGACGCTAAAAGAACCCGGGCGGGACTTCCTGTCTCGTTTCCGAAGCACTTTTGTGGTCCACCTTCAGTAACAATGTTCTATTATTGTCACATGTCCACGTTTGACCTCTTTGATTGCGATTTAAATAAGGATGCTCCCATAAGGGTTTGATGCTGCCAATTATGATTCTGATCATCCATGAGTGAAATCGGACGATACCAATACCAACGATATAGACAAACTGTACAATTTTTTAATTCATTTGTCATGAGTGCTATAGGCCGGGGCCATCGTTAATCACACTTAGCCACACTTAGCAGCAACAACTGCAATCAAGCGTTTGTGTTAACTTGCAATTAGTCTCTTATTTGGGCCCACTCATCTTTGCAGAATTGTTGTCATTCAGCCACACAATGGAGGTTCTTTTTAAGGTCATGCCACAGCATCTCAATGGGATTTAGGTCAGGGTTTTGACAAGGACACTCCAAAACCATTCAGAGGTGGAATTGCTGGTGTGTTTTGGATCATTGTCCTGCTGCAGAACCCAAGTTGGTTTCAGCTTGAGTTTACCAACAGATAGCAAAAAATCACCCCCAGACCATCACACTACCACCACTATATTTTACTGATGGTATGATGTTCTTTTTTTGAAACGTGGCGTAACTACCCACATGTAATGGGAGTTCAACTCTTGAGTATTTTCCCAAAGATGGTGGGGATCATCAAGATGTTTTTTGGCCAAATTAGCCTTAATGTTGTTTTTGTCCAGCAGCGGTTTTGGTCTTGGAAATCTGCCATGCAGACCGATTTTGCCCAGTGTCTTTCTTATGGTGGAGTCATGAACATGGACCTTAACTGAGTTAACCTGCAGTTCTTTTGATGTTGTTGTTGCGTCTTTTGTGACTTCTTGGATGAGTTGTCGCTGCGCTGCGCTCTTATGGTAATTTTGGTTGGGCAGCCATTCCTGGGAAGGTTCACCACTGTTCCATGTTTTCACCATTTTTTGATAAAGGCTCTCACTGGGGTTTGCTGGAGTCGCAAAGCTTTGGAAATGTCTTTATAATGTTTTCCGGACGAATAGAGCTCAATATCTAAATATATATAATTATAATATTATAATTATATAATATATTATATATATATTATGTTTTAACAGGGGGCCAATTACTTTTTCACACAGGGCCGTGTAGGTTTGGGAGGTTTGGGAGCGATCAAATCGACCGACCGATCGCATCATCTCGAGTTTTAAACATTATTTCATGAGCGGCCAGTGAAAGCGTCTAACAATATAAATATGTCTAAATATAATTTTCTTGGTTTTAGTTAGTTTGAGATTTAGGATGCTGTCAAACATAGTCCAGCATGAAGCTGAGCCACACTTAATAACGTTTATGTTAGCTACATACGTACGTATATGCGGTGAACAATGCTCATATTCACTTTTACTTGGACTCTCATTGCTGCCTGTCATTAACGTCTATGCTGTTTATGCGCACATAAAAAATGACCTTTGACCCTCTCCCCCATGTGTGAGTGTCTGTATATGAATAAAACAGTTCAGGGTCAAACAAAATGGTGTCTCTAAAGTCCGGACATTCATTCATTCATTTTCTACCGCTTTTTCCTCACGAGGGTCGCAGGGGTGCTGGAGCCTATCCCAGCTGTCTTCGGGCGAGAGGCAGGGTACACCCTGGACTGGTGGCCAGCCAATCACAGGGCACATACAGACAAACAACCATTCACACTCACATTTATACCTATGGACAATTTGGAGTCGCTAATTAACCTAGCATGTTTTTGGAATGTGGGAGGAAACCGGAGTACCCGGAGAAAACCCACGCATGCACAGGGAGAACAAACAGAGATGGCCGAGGGTGGAATTGAACCCTGGTCTCCTAGCTGTGAGGTCTGCGCGCTAACCACACGACCGCCGTGCCGCCCCTACTGGTTCCAATTCACCATTAAAAAGCTGCCCAGAAGAAATATTTGTAAATAATATTTGGCGGGATGTCTTATATTGTTTTTTTTTGCTGAAAACTGATGCTGATATTTTCCACCTTTCTGTTTCTGATGCTGATATCCGCCATGGTGGTTGTATGCAGCATTTCTTAACCCTGAGATGCATAAGTGGGTCAAAAATGACCCGGTCAGGTTGTTTTCTTGGAATATCTTCGTAATTAAAAATTGTTATTATTTCATATTCCAGGTATTCCTAAAAAAACATGTTTTTAATATCATGCCATTCAAAATTTTAACTTACCTTTTATACATTTTAAGAAATTTTAGTTTTTGTGTTACTACCCCAACCTTCCATAAGTGGGTCAAAAATGACCCGGTCAGGTTGTTTTCCTGAAATATCTTCGTAATTAAAATTTTTTATCATTTCATATTCTAGTTATTCCTAAAAAAAACATGTTTTTAATAAATGGTCTGCACGCTAACAACTCGACCGCCATGCCGCCGCTATAGCATTAGTCCTAACCAAAATGGCTTAAAAACACATTGATTCTAATATGGGTAATTTTTGACCCACTTATGGAAGAGTGTAGGGTCCAGTCACTCATGCATCTAAAGGTTAATATCAGTTTTCATGTTTGGGAAAAAATCTGATACCAATGTCAACCGATATTGCATTTTTATACTGATATCAGCCCAATAATTATCGGACATAATTAAGAAAAAGAGCGAAGATAATAGGATAATAGGATTTTTCACTTATATGCCAAAGCTGGGGGCAAGCACGGCGGTCGTGTGGTTAGCGCGCAGACCTCACAGTTAGGAGACCAGGGTTCAATTCCACCCTCGGCCATCTCTGTGTGGCATTTGCATGTATCCCTGTGCATGTGTGGGTTTTCTCCGGGTACTCCGGTTTCCTCCCACATTCCAAAAACATGCTAGGTTAATTGGCCACTCCAAATTGTCCATAGGTATGAATGTGAGTGTGAATGGTTGTTTGTCTATATGTGCCCTGTGATTGGCTGGCCACCAGTCCAGGGTGTACCCCACCTGCCTCTCGCCAGAAGACAGCTGGAATAGGCTCCAGCACCCCCCGCGACCTTTGTGAGGATAAGCAATAGAAAATGAATGAATGAATGAGTTCTCCTCCTATTATGTGTGGAAGTGGTAACTTTTTGGCTTCTTACTTGGTCTTTCCCCAACCTCGGCCATCTCTGTGTGGAGTTTGCATGTTCTCCCCGTGCATGCGTGGGTTTTCTTCGGGTACTCCGGTTTCCTCCCACATTCCAAAAACATGCTATGTTAATTAGCAACTCCAAATTGTCCATAGGTATGAATGTGAGTGTGAATGGTTGTTTGTCTATATGTGCCCTGTGATTGGCTGGCGTCCAGTCCAGAGTGTAGACAGCTGGGGTAGGCTCCAACACCCCCTGTGACCCAATGAATCAATGAATGAATGAATGCCAAAGCTGAAATATGAATATCTTAGTCTACATGTGTTGCTTCACAAAATATGAAAATGGCCAAATTGCATCCTTTTACTATGTGGCTCTTGCTGGAAAAAGTTTGGACACCCCCGTATTATATGATATTATCTGTCCACACGATTGAGTCTAATAATATGTGAGGTTCTGTATTAGCCCCAAACCCTGGAGCAAAGCCTGGCTGATCCAATCCAACATGGGTGGAGGGGTGTTCTGTATGTATGTCACGGAGAAGTGTGTGTTCGCTGCGAGCCACCATCCATCATGAGCAGCAGCGTGTGTCTGTTTACGTGTTGTCGTCTCTCGGCGGGCGTCTCTCATCTGTTGGCTGCTGATAGAAGATAAGCGTACGTGCAGCAACACGCTGCTGCCTTCACGACATCGGGCACTTTTCACCACATTGCGAGCATCCTTGTGTGAAAATGGTGTGTTGGCACAGCATGTGGTGGGCAGGAAGTTCCTCGTCAGACCTTTTGCTGTGGAAGTGTAGCGTCCCACACGTGGTCTCGGAGTCAGGAACACATATAGCGTATAACCACCAAGTGACTTTGGTGTGTCCGTACGAGCAGGATGTTGATGCTTGTGTGTGTGCAGCATAGTTCTTCTCCCCGGAGAACATGAGTCATGCTTGACCTCTGACCTCTCTGTAATGAGCCAGCGTTGTTTAAGTTGGGATGGAGCCAAACGTAAAGCTGATTTGGAAAGAAGCAAAGTGTCTCTTAGGAGTTTTTATCTGAAATAACATGTTTTCTTCCACTCAAGTTGCGCCAAGTCAGCGCTGGTCAGAATTTCAATGACAACGTGTTCTTCTTCTCTGCTTTTTAATGGTGAATTGGAACCACTAGGGGCACTACGGCACGGCGGTCGAGTGGTTAGCGGCAGACCTCACAGCTAGGAGACCAGGGTTCAATTCCACCCTTGGCCATCTCTGTGCGGAGTTTGCATGTTCTACTCGGCTTTCTCCGGGTACTCTGGTTTCCTCCCACATTCCAAAAACATGCTAGGTTTATTAGCGACTCCAAATTGTCCATAGGTATGAATGTGAGTGTGAATGGTTGTTTGTCTATATGTGCCCTGTGATTGGCTGGCGAGGTGTACCCCATCTGACGCCCGAAGACAGCTGGGATAGGCTCCAGGACCCCCCACGACCCTTGTGAGGATAAGCAATAGAAAATGAATGAATGAATGAGTTCTCCTCCTATTTTGTGTGGAAGTGGTAACCTTTTGGCTTCTTATTTTGTCTTTCCCCACCCTCGGCCATCTGTGTATGGAGTTTGCATGTTCTCCCCGTGCATGCGTGGGTTTTCTCCGGGTACTCCGGTTTCCTCCCACATTCCAAAAACATGCCAGGTTAATTAGCGACTCCAAATTGTCCATAGGTATGAATGTGAGTGTGAATGGTTGTTTGTCTATATGTGCCCTGTGATTGGCTGGCGACCAGTCCAGGGTGTACCCCGCCTCTCGCCCGAAGACAGCTGGGATAGACTCCAGCACCCCCCCACCAATAACCAAATATTTTGGTTGTATCAACAATGTCAATCAAGTAATCTCAATTAATTTCAATTTAATTGTGAGTTGAATTAACTTGAGCTAATTAGTTAGACTAAATCAAAAGTGAGTTGAGATTACTTGATTTCTATTGTTGATACAACAAAAATGGTAATGGTAATGGTTTTATTTCATTTGAACATGCATCAGATTACAATTGAGTGCATCCCATAATCAGTTCACAGTTCCACATGTCCAAAAGGAGTAGGAAGAAGCAAAGCTTATTAAATCCTACCCCTCCATCTGGTACTTTTACAATCAGTAACTGTTACATTTGTTCACTTCCTGCTTTCCATAATACAGTTTAAGGTTTTTTTTTTAAATAATGCACCACCGAAGTACTTAAGTATTTGACCTAATAAAGAAAGTTCCCAAAACAAATCAATAAGTCACGTGAACTTGATCTTTTAAGTTGGAGAAACTTCGTTGTGAGTTGAAATGACCTGAAATAATTTGCTAGATTTAATCAAAATTTTAAGGCAGCAACGTTACAAATTTTTTTAAAGTTGAGTCCTTAACCTTTTAACCCCTTAACCCTTAACCCCCAAATGGTTTTGGTCATTCATGAGTAAATGTACAGTATTTTGGGATAAACCATGATAGCGTGACACTAAGAATACTCAATACACTTATTGAGGTCTCCTGGCAGAAGTAGTCCATTTGACGCAAAGCATGTTAGATGTGTGTGTTCCTGTGTGTCGATTTGAAGGTCAAGCAGGTGGTCCTTGTGGTCAGCTGACGTTTGTGTTATTGAGTCGGGAACAGGAAACAGAACATCTGACTGAAACTTTCCATGTTTTCAGGATGTCGGTGAAGCTGCGATTCGACTCTCCCGGAAGTTCAATCCAGCGGAGTCGCTCCTTCACTGGATTCGGCTCTCTGACAGGACAACGGCGGTGAGTTAGCATTGCTAGGAAATGACAAGCTCTGACAGTGAAGGAAGAAACGTTTGATGCGCTCTTACAACATTAAAAAGCCTTTCCGCTCAGCTGTCTTTGTCTTTTAAGGCATTCCTCTGCTCGGAATTCACTGCGCTCCAAAGTCGTGTCTGGAGGAAAAACTCCAAGAGCCCCTTTGTCTTCGAGGAGAGGATTTGGATCCGCCTTGTCCCTGCAGCCAGAAGAGGTGGACCGGGTCTTTCAGGCGCTACGCAAAGGCCTCAGGTGTATTACTGGGGGCGGGGGACCGGGGGGCGGGCTGCCATCTTCTGCCCACACAGCATTGAGGTCTAAGATCTAAAGCCTTAAAGGGGACCTATAATACTCATTTTTCGGCCTTTTGTATTGACCTGTGGACTCCTACAGCACCAAAGCTTTCTAGTGCTTCCAGAATCTGCACCTATTCAGCTGTATTTTTTTGGATTTCGTGGTTTGCCCGAAAATGCTTTAACACAAGAATACAATTTTACATGTCAGAAAAGTGGAAAAAGGTCCCCATAACAGGTCCCCTTTAAGTATCAGGTCTGAGGTCTCTCTATCAGGGTTCACACAAACATATGAATGTGTGTGTGTTTTCTGTGTGTGCAGAGAGCATGTGCAGCGCCACCAGGCTGAGATGGACTTCCTGTCCTCACGCCAGAGAGAGAGTAAAAGAAACTCCAGACTGGTGAGCTCAAACCCCGCCTCAAACACACACGTGGTCCTCGTGTTATGACTTTCCATGTTACGACGTTTCATGGTTACGCAAGAGCATAAATTATGAATTCGGAAATATGTAGTCGTTGTTACACCAAGGAACAATGTTCAGAAAGTGGAAGTGTCAACGGTCCGAGCCGCTCAAACGCCGCAACCATTAAGGATAAACATGGAAAGGATATGCTCCTATGAAAGTGACAGTGATAACCAAGCAGTGTCACGCCTCCTCCCAATAAGCCTATCTCTGCCTTCCCTGCAGGCCTTCCTGTACGACCTGGACAAGGTGACTCTTGCTTATCTTTCTCCCAGCACGTCCCTCACATCATCTTCACCCGTCTTTGCACCCGCAGGAGATACGAGCACAGGAGAGACATGTACGAAGACTGGAATTCCAAATCAGCAAGGTAAACGTGTGCACGTCCGTCCACGCTGCTCATGCGCCCGTGTCTCTCCACGTGTCTCCGTGTGTCCGCAGGTGGATGAACTCTACGAGAACTACTGCGTCCAGTGGCGCCTGTGTCAGGGAGTGGTCAACATGAAACAAGCTTTCTCGCTCTCGCCGTCCTCCAGAGCATCCAGGGAGAGTCTTTTGGAGCTGGGCCGCAACCACAGACACAGCATGCAGGTCGGTAGGGTGGGCTGGGACTTTTTGGTTCAGGCTGTTCAGGCAGAGAGAGACATTATATCAACATGTAGCATGTATCGACATGTAGCATGGAGCAGGTGTCAACATGTAGCATGTAGCACATGTAGAAGATATGAACATGTAGCATGTAGCATATGTAGAAGGTATCAACATGTAGCATGTAGCACATGTAGAAGATATGAACATGTAGCATGTAGCATATGTAGAAGGTATCAACATGTAGCATGTAGCACATGTAGAGGTATCATCATGTAGCATGAAGCACATGTAGAAGATATGAACATGTAGTATGTAGCATATGTAGAAGGTATCAACATGTAGCATGTAGCACATGTAGCGGTATCATCATGTAGCATGAAGCACATGTGGAAGATATGAACATGTAGTATGTAGCATATGTAGAAGGTATCAACATGTAGCATGTAGCACATGTAGAGGTATCGTCATGTAGCATGAAGCACATGTAGAAGATATGAACATTTAGCATGAAGCACATGTAGAAGATATAAACATGTAGCATATAGCATGAAGCACATGTAGAAGATATGAACATGTAGCATGTAGCATATGTAGAAGGTATCAACATGTAGCATGTAGCATATGTAGAAAGTATCAACATGTAGCACGTAGCACATGTAGAGGTATCATCATGTAGCATGAAGTACATGTAGAAGATATTAACATGTAGCATGAAGCACATGTAGAAGATATGAACATGTAGCATGTAGCACATGTAGCAGGTATAAACATGTAGTATGTAGCACATGTAGAAGATATGAACATGTACCATGTATCAACATTTAGCATGTACTACATGTGGCATGTAGCACATATACATTATATCAACATGTAGAAGGTATGAACATGTAGCATGTAGCACATGTAGAGGTATCATCATGTAACACATGTAGAAGATATTAACATGTGGCTTGAAGCACATGTAGAAGATATGAACATGTAGCATGAAGCACATGTAGAAGATATGAACATGTAGCATGAAGCACATGTAGAAGATATGAACATGTAGCATGAAGCACATGTAGAAGATATGAACATGTAACATGTAGCACATGTAGCAGGTGTCAACATGTAGTATGTAGCACATGTAGAAGATATGAACATGTAGCATGTATCAACATTTAGCATGTAGCACATGTGGCATGTAGCATGTATCAACATGTAGCATGGAGCAGGTGTCAACATGTAATATGTAGCACATGTAGAAGATATGAACATGTAGCATGTAGCATATGTAGAGGTATCATCATGTAGCACATGTAGAAGATATGAACATGTAGCATGAAGCACATGAAGATATGAACATGTAGCATGAAGCACATGTAGGAGATATGAGCATGTAGCATGAAGCACATGTAGAAGATATGAACATGTAGCATATGTGGCAGGTATCAGCATGTAGCATGTAGAACATGTAGAAGATATGAACATGTAGCATGAAGCACATGTAGAAGATATAAACATGTAGCATGTAGCACATGTAGCAGGTATCAACATGTAGTATGTAGCACATGTAGAAGATATGAACATGTAGCATGTATCAACATTTAGCATATAGCACATGTGGCATGTAACATGTATCAACATGTAGCATGGAGCAGGTGTCAACATGTAGTATGTAGCACATGTAGAAGATAGAACATGTAGCATGTAGCATATGTAGAAGGTATCAACCTGTAGCATGTAGCACATGTAGAGGTATGTAGCGGTATGTTCTGGTCCTCGGTCTCCCTGCAGGACATGTCGGCCATGGAGGGTGAGCTGGAGGTCCTCCTGGGAGAACTGCATGTGAAAATGAAAGGTAGACCAGTACCCGTCTCGTACCCAGCGCGGACGGTGGTCATGTATTTTCTCTTGCAGGTCTCATCGGCTTTGCTCGACTCTGCCCCGGAGACCAGTATGAGGTAAGCCTTACCGCAGGACCTTCATCTCCAAGATCTAAGTGAAGATGGATTCCAAAGATTGCTTCAAGAGGAAACTGTGTGCAGGTGCTACTACAGTTGGGTCGTCAGCGCTGGAGGATCCGAGGCAAAATTGAAAGTGATGATGTCCAGTCTTGGGATGAAGAGGAGATGGTCTTCCTCCCGCATATTAACCACAACTTTGAGATCAAGGTCATCATCCGTCCACCTTGTATATGGACATCTCCTGCATCACATGACCTCTATCGTGCCCCCCGCCAGGTGTCGGAAGCCAAGGGTTTGGGCTGGCTGCTGGTTGGCACGGTAACCTGCACCAGCGCTCACTTCTTTGTAGCCAGTCCTCAGCTGATGCTGGTGGACATCACCGAGCTGGGAACCATCAAGCTGCAGATGGAGGTCACCTGGAAGTAAGATGGAAACACACACTTCTCAACAACAATATGCAACGACACAACAAACAACGTGTGTTTGCAGTCCGCTGGACAGCGCAGAGAGGGCGGGTCCTTTGTCCATCAGCAAACAGTGGGGGTCCAGCAGGAAGACTTCTGTGCACAGCTGGACCGCACCGAGCACCCCCTCCTTTTCTGAAAAGTACTTCCTGGTGAGTACTACTACATCTCTGAGTCACCAGCACTGCTTCTGACAAAGTGTGTCCGACAATGAGTGCGCATCCGCAAGCAGGCGAGGTGGACGCAGCGTCCTCGTTTTGGCAGGAAGCACAAATCCAAGAAAATACAGGTGGAATAGGTACAGATTCTGGAGGATCTGTCTGGGTTATTGTGTGCAGCTGCTCTATACGTGTCCACAACTCAATACAAAGGATCTACTACATTTGTTTACCCAACATAGTAGATATAATAAGAGAAAATAAGACATAAGTCGTCCCTTTATATCACGGTTAATATCCCGCATGACAGTTTTGCTTATGTTACCTTCTTGGGCTTTAGTTTCTGTTTGGACTCTTATTTTGTATGTGACTTCCTGCTTTGCCTCGTCTTCTTTTGTTCCCCTAATCACCCACACCTGTGCCTAATCGAGAACCGCAGTTTGGAACAGGGGAGTCCCACAAAACAAGTGTAATGACCACATTTTCACTACTGATTTTGTGCTAAGGTCCGGCTTCTGAGCTCCAAGGCACCAGCACTGCCTCTGACAAAGTGTGTCTGACAATGAGTGCGCCTCCTCAAGCAGGCGAGGTGGACGCAGCATCCTCGTTTTGGCGGGAAGCACAAATCCAAGAAAATACAGGTGGAATAGGTGCAGATTCTGGAGGATCTGTCTGGGTTATTGTGTGCAGCTGCTCTATACGAGTCCATAACTCAATACATTTGTTTACCCAACATAGTAGATATAATAAGAGAAAATAAGACATAACGCCGTCCCTCTATATCACGGTTAATATCCCGCGTGACAGTTTTTCTGAAAAGTACTTCCTGGTGAGTACTACCACATCTCTGAGTCAGTCCGCTCGAGGGTCTGTGCCCAAAACCCTCCCTAAAAGCGGACCCATATTAGACCAGGTCCTGTTCTTTGCTAAGACCCAATCTTCTCTACAGTCTATGGTCCGTGAGCTGCAGGATGGGGGTGCTTCTGTCCCGTTCCACGTACCCAAGAGAGACAGGGGAGACGTGTCCCTGCTGAGCTACCTGTCCCAGTCATCCATCACGTCAAACCTCAGCCAACCAAGTCCAGCCCCCCTCAGGTAGGCGGGCCAGAACATGCATGAATGTTTTATAGTGTTAACGCTCACAAAACTGACTCACTAGCCGGGACACCAGTCTGAGGGGGAGCCGGACCCATGTGTCCCTTGGAGAGGAGGGGGAGGACACCATGGAGAGGAGGAGGGTGAGCGAGGAGGAGGAGGCGTGGGAGGGGGTGTATGCCGCTAAGTGTAAACCATCTTCTGTGACGGACCTGCAGAGGTGAGAAGAACCTTCTCACTGTGGACTAGAACCGTATGACTTGCAGGCTGCACCATATTATTATTATTATTATTATAATTATTATTACCATTTCCATCTTTAGGTGTGGCACCCCTGACATCCTCAAAGCCAGCACAGATCCACAGTCGGAGACTCAGGGGGCGGAGCCACGCCAGGATACCATCAGTGAGCAGGTCAGTTTGTCAGTCTTCTCTTGCGTTCTACTTTCAGAATTTTATCGCTAATACGTCACATGTCACAGGACGCCTCCCCTGACTCACCCCAGGCTGCCACACCCCCCTCAGCGAGTGGAATTCAGGAGCAGGCGCTACGACTGGGAATGCTGATCGTTGACCTGGAGACAACCTTGCAGAACCAGAGCAGCTATGACAAGGAGCTGCGGGTCCTGAATCAGCAGATAGTCCACTTATCCACCATACTGCGGGTGAGCCGGACCTTACCGAGTCCTGGGGGGGGGGCGGGGTCTAATGTAGGTCCGAGTCCAAACAGTGTCTCCTTCAGAACGACCTATCCCTGATGAGAAACTCATCATCAGAAGACACCTTGGCTGTTGAGGAAGTTCTCTGCAGCTTTGACTTCCTGTCACATGATGTCAACGTGGACGAGGAGGCTTCCGGGTGAGTTGGCGTGCAGAAGGTATGAAAAAACACCAGCGATGCAGCCAGAAGAAACCTTCTTTTCCCCCAAATAGTGTTACTTCTCTAAGAAGAACCTGTGAGGAGGAGCTTTTTGTTGCTCCTTTGACTAGTGGGAACTGTGGTCTGGATCAGGCTCTGGAGATTCACCTGAACACTTGCTGCATCTTACTTCAGGTACACCACCCTGCCTGCTGGTAGCTGCAGAACATGAGAGCGGCCTCACCTTTGATGTTCTTACTTCCTCAGACGCTCCAGAGGAGCCACTTGAGTGCCGCTCGGAGAGATCTGCTGGAGGACGTGTCTCTCCAGGCCGACATCGTGCAACGAATCAGCTGTTTGCTGCTGGAGAAGAAAAATGATGTCTCAACAAGGGAGCGTTAGTACAAAGGCTGACCTCCTTCATTTCTCTCATGTTTAGGATAGCATGCAGCATGTGTAGCATGTAGCACATGTAGCAGGTATCAACATGCAGAATGTAGCACATGTGGCATGTAGCACATGTAGAACATATGAACATGTAGCATGTAGCACATGTAGAAGATATGAACATGTAGCTTATAGCACATGTAGAAGATATGAACATGTAGCATGTAGCACATGTAGAAGATATGAACATGTAGCATGTAGAACATGTAAAAGATATGAACATGTAGCAATTAGCACATGTAGAGGTATCATCATGTAGCATGTAGTAGCACATGTAGAAGATATGAACATGTAGCATGTAGCACATGAAGAAGATACAAACATGTAGCATGTAGCCCATGTAGGATGTAGCATGTAGCACATGTAGCGGTATCATCATGTAGCATGTAGCACATGTAGAGGTATCATCATGTAAAATGTAGCACATGTAGAAGATATGAACATGTAGCATGAAGCACATGTAGAAGATATAAACATGTAGCATGTGGCACATGTAGAAGATATGAACATGTAGCATGTAGCACATGTAGAAGATATAAACATGTAGCATGTAGCACATTTAGAAGATATGGACATGTAGCTTATAGCACATGTAGAAGGTATCAGCATGTAGCATGTAGCACATATAGAAGATGTAAACACGTAGCATGTAGCACATGTAGAAGATATGAACATGTAGCATGTAGAACATGTAGACGATATAAACATGTAGTTTATAGCACATGTAGAAGATATGAACATGTAGCATGTAGCACATGTAGCAGGTATCAACATGTAGCTTATAGCACATGTAGAAGATATGAACATGTAGCATGTAGCACATGTAGAAGATATAAACATGTAGCATGTAACACATGTAGCGGTATCATCATGTAACATGTAGCACGTGTAGAAGATATGAACATGTAGCACATGTAGAAGATATAAACATGTAGCATGTAGCACATGTAGCGGTATCATCATGTAACATGTAGCACGTGTAGAAGATATGAACATGTAGCATGTAGCACATGTAGAAGATATAAACATGTAGCATGTAGCACATGTAGAGGTATCATCATGTAACATGTAGCACATGTAGAAGATATGAACATGTAGCATGTAGCATGTAGCACATGTAGAGGTATCATCATGTAACATGTAGCACATGTAGAAGATATGAACACGTAGCATGTAGCACATGTAGAAGATATAAACATGTAGCATGTAGCACATGTAGCGGTATCATCATGTAACATGTAGCACATGTAGAAGATATAAAGCTGTAATATGTAGCACATGTAGAAAGTATCAACATGTAGCATGTAGGAGTTGAGTATCGACCTTACATATGACCTTGGCAGAGGTGTCGTCCTTAGTCCTGCAGGAGGCTCCAAAGGAGGTGCTGCTGTTCTGGGAAGACTGTCTGAGCGACGTCACCTCACCATTCTGCTGCCGCTCGGATGACTTTGTCACAGCACTGAAGAGGAATTACTCTCACAAGGTCAAGGCCAAGGTCAAGGCCAAGCAGCCAGGACACTCTGAAAGAGGTAAAACCAAAACTTTGTTTCATCGCTTTTTGTATTGTGTAAGTGCAGTACAGTACAAGTACAAGTATAAGTACACGTGTTCCTGAAATGTATTTGTAAGTATCCTGTGTGTGTGTGTTTAGTTTTCAGTGGGCTGGTGCAGGAGGTGCAGGCGGCCAGCAGGGCGGCGTTGTGGCCTCCTCTGCCGCCATGCAGCCCAGACAAGGTCAGCGTCTTCCAGCTGTCACTTTACATGCAACGCTGCAACATCCGCACGCTGGGAGAACACGTGACCCGCCTCTCCAAGGAAGGTGACCCTTCTATGACCTTATTTGTCTTTACAAACCATCAGCCGTGTTTTTTCCGTGTGACTTTTTGAGAGATGCTTCGGATTATCCAGTGGCCTTGAATGCATCACACAATCCTTGTTTCCCTGGTTGCTCTCACAACCTCATATAAACGTTGTAATCATCCAATGCTGTTTCAGAGTACTTCCTGTGTGCCATGCGGGAACCCAAACGGAGTCGAGCTTTAAATAGGATGAAGATGCAGGGCATCGCGGAGCTCCTCCCACTGGGACTCACGCTGCAGACGCTTGCGGGGCTGCAGCTGGACGCCAACCACAAAGTGTGCAAAGCCGCCGCCGACTTCCTGCGACGAGCCGGCGGGTGCAGCCCCTTTCGTTCCAAGGCACGTAAATTTGTTTTATTAAAAGCACGGCGAAGCTGACAGGTCGAGTGTGTTTTAACAAAACGTGGCGTCCAGGCGGTGGTTTACTACACCGAGAGTTTGAGGAGCACCGACGTTCAAATCCAGCAAAGTTCCTGTTTGGCACTGAAATGTTTGATGGTGAGTGAGCGGCGTCACATCGGCTCTCTGTTGATTATGTCTCATTGTGTGTGCATGTGTTGTTGCTAGGCAACCGAGAGCGTGGACTATATCGCAGAGCTGTGGCGCTCAGCTGATGAAAACGTCCGCAGCGCCGCCAAGGAGGCGGTCTTGTCTTTTGGTAGGGAACGCACTTCCTGGATGGTCTCCCAGGTTGTTTGCTATGTATATAGCGGATGTGCGCTTGTGTGTTTGTGGCAGGTGGCAAAGGTCACGAGGCCTTCCAGAGGATGGAGCATCTGGACATGTTAATGCAAGAGGAGTTCTACCAGAACCTGGAGACTGAGATCACCGTCCTATAGGAACAACTTTCACGTGTCCCGTGAAAGGGGGTCCCGTGCCCCTCTGTCATGCATTGTATTTCTATAGCATTATTTGATTTTTTGGAAGTATTCTGGAAGGGAGGCTGTATAGGAACAAACTGCGCAACCTACGGATGTGGAGAAAAAAAACGTGTGAGATGGTTGCCGAGGCGACATCGCCTCTACTCCATTCATTTTCAATGGAACCTGCGCGTCCAGCCAAGCAACACTCAAAATTTGACTTTATGCGTCACGAGTCACAACACAATACCAGAAAGTTGAAAAATGATCAACTTTTCATCGGTGTCGCCCAGTTGACATGCAGTCAATATTCCAGGTTCTGAAATAATATTCAATGCCTCCGGTCAAAGACCAAAGATGTTCTTTCGAATGGAACATTCACACTCACAGTCATACATATGGACAATTTGGAGTTGCCAATTAACCTAGCATGTTTTTGGAATGTGGGAGGAAACCGGAGTACCCAGAGAAAAATCACGCATGCACAGGGAGAACATGCAAACTCCACACAGAGATGGCCGAGGGTGGGAAAAGACAAAATAAGAAGCCAAAAAGTTACCACTTCCACACAAAATAGGAGGAGAACTCATTCACTCATTTTCAATTGCTTATCCTCACGAGGGTTGCGGGGGTGCTGGAGCCTATCCCAGCTGTCTTCAGGCGTGAGGCGGGGTACACCCTGGACTGGTGGCCAGCCAATCACAGGGCACATATAGACAAACAACCATTCACACTCACATTCATACCTACGTATGGACAATTTGGAGTTGCTAATTAACCTAGCATGTTTTTGGAATGTGGGAGGAAACCGGAGTACCCGGAGAAAACCCACGCATGCACGGGGAGAACATGCAAACTCCACACAGAGATGGCCGAGGGTGGAATTGAACCCGGGTCTCCTAGCTGTGTCTAGCTTCATCCATGTTCACGAAACAATGCCGTGTGTGTTTGACAGATGAGCATATTTTTCTCTTGCTGGCTGGTAATCACCAACTCCAACCACTTCTGCCTGATGCTTCCCTGTGAAAGAAATCTCCCTTTAAGATTCTTATGTGGGTGCTTAGAAAAGCTAAACACATTTAGCTTTTCCTTACACCCTTCCTGGGTGACATTGCTAACACTGTAAGCAGGGCGAGGCCTACAGCATCTGGGCATACCCATATAAGGACGTCCGGATTGAATTCATGTCAGATTAATTTTTTGTTAGAAAAAAAGCCACTGTGCAGAGCCATCCGAAACGTCTTTCAGAGGTCAATTCCAAATGTGCAAATCTTATCGGACACTTTGGCACCGTTTAACACGTGAATGCAACAGAAAAGTGAAAATAGCTAATAGCTATAATTGGTGTTGCGTGCATCGTCAATAGCTAGCGTCATCAGGTAGTGTTTGCTCAAAAGGATAACATTTAAAAATTTCCACATTTTTCTTTGAAAAAAAATGAAAGGTTTTGTTACCATGGCAACTTGAGGCAGAGGACCCACACATAGCGAGGTGGATTTTAAATGACATTTAAAAAATATCAGCTTTAAACATTTCCTGTTTTAATGCTGTCCTCACAGCACCATCTGCTGGTGCGGATCTGCAACAGCATTGTTTTTCATCCATTTGTTTTTTGTAAAGTGATGCAGACATCTATTATTTTTTCATAAAAGGTCTTCTTCCCTACTAAAACAGTTGGTCTGGTGATGTCTGATGAAAAACACTACAGCTGGCGAGGGAAAGAAACTTTATTTAAATTAAAAAGCCGCAAAGCACACACCGACAGCTCAACACAGACTAAAAAGAAACAAGTTTGTGTCTTCTTTTGGTGGAAAGTTGATTAAAAAGCTTGACATGGCGGAGTGAAAGGAGGATTGTCCTGTGAGAAGAATTGAGTAGAGACGAGAAATCGTGGTGGTCACATGTGCTTCACAAATATGTCCGTCGTTTGCTTGCCCCCCACCAAGTTCAAGTGTCTTTACAGCATGGCCCGCAACTCTGCCCTCCAAAAACGTGGGTCGATGCTCCTCCGCCAACATAGTCCATCCAGCATGGCGGCAACAACACCATCCCACCCTCTCTAGGTGCCAACGATGGCCGGGTCGTGGGCGGCGTGCGGCAGGGCGGCATCCTGGCAGTGGTACAGGAAGCAGTTGCCCCAGCAGCTGTAGCAAATGAGGAAGAGGGCGGCGAGGAAGACCAAGGCACAGATGGTGCAGGGCTTCCTCTCCAGCAGAAAGCTGAGCAGGTAGAAGCCCATGAACATGGAGTGGTTGAACCACAACGCTGGGTTCAGCGGTTTGGGGATGAGCAGCACGGGCAGCAACCACTGCAGGCAATACATGATGGCGCCAGAGGGGACGTCTCAGCGGAGGCTCGCGCTCGCCAGGAAGTGGAAGAAGACGTCGAGAGTCGTTGAGGTCAGCTCATCCCTGCAGAGACACATCAGTTTGAAGAAACTACCATATCTTACTTATTGTGTGGGAATATGGGCTAATAACTATAAAAGCAATCTTCACTCGCTAAATGTACTGCAAAAAAGGTCAGTAAGGATAATTCATAATGCCGCCTACAGAGAACATACTAACTCCTTATTTCTAAAATCACAAATACTTCAACTTGCTGATATAGTTCATCTTCAAACTGCTAAAATAATGCATAAGGCTAAAAACAACCAATTAGCTAAAATTGTCATCCAATACTTCTCTACAAGAGAGGAGAAATATGATCTCAGGGAAGAAGTACATTTGAAACACTTCTATGCTACGACTACGTTAAAAAGCCATCGCATTTCAGTATGTGGAATCAAACTATGGAATGGATTGAGTAAGGAAATCAAACAATGCACAACGATGAGCCAATTCAAGAAACAATACAAGCAGTTGATGTTTGCTAAATACAAGGATGAAGAGTCTTGAACCAGTCATGATGTGCTATATATATCACTATATTGACACTTACTATGGTACCCATTATATCATTGGATGCTCATATCACCTTGTACATTATTTAAAAAAAAATTAAACTATATTATGGAAAGCAGGAAGTGAACAAATGTAACAGTTACTGATTGTAAAAGTACCAGATGGAGGGGTAGGATTTAATAAGCTTTGCTTCTTCCTACTCCTTTTGGACATGCGGAACTGTGAACTGATTATGGGATGCACTCAATTGTAATCTGATGCATGTTCAAATGAAATAAAACCATTACAAACTCTTGGTCTGAGCATGCGTACTGCATTGATTCCAAATGCGATATTGAAGAGGTGGTGGCCATCATTGACTGCACAGGTGTGCCACGCGCAGTGCAGCTCTTACTTCCTGGTTGTAAACTAGCATAATCCACGACTGTTAAATCCCAACTTGAGAACGTTTGCTTACATTCCAGGAATCCAAAGCAAGAATTGACGATAGCCTTCATCTTGCCGTTTTATCCAGAAGAGGGTGTAAAAGGGTTTTAAATCTCCGTCATAAAGCTACGTGACGTTAGCATATTTGCACCAAACTTCGTTTGAAAACGGCCGACTTTAAACTAGCAACCCTTACGGTGATTATAAAACCAACTTCATCAGCTCAAATACTAGTGAGACAACTTACTTATTCGGTGTGCTTCAAAATCGATGTAGTTTCTTACAGTCTTTTCTAGCCTTCAAAAGGCTTTCGTGTTACTAAAGCTTCACGGAAGGTCCGTTGGCGACGATTATTAGGAGTGGTAAGATTCCAGCCAGTGATGATATTACCGTGTACGACACGCCATAATCACTTCTTGAGCGTTTAATGTGAATGTTTTCAGATGACAGAGGTACTGGCTGCGGAGGCCAGTTTAGCTAACTGCTAGCCTAACAAGACTGCCTCACAAAGGCATTCTAAGGCAAAAATACCACAAACACCTTTCAAAAACAACATGGCGTACACGACATACTGATAGTAACAGTCGATTAAGCAAACTGGCGAACATACCTGGCATTTTTTCGGATCATTCTCTGCATAAATCAACCACAGACGTCATGTTCTGCTTCCCCGAGCTACTGCGTACGTGTTTGCTTGCTAGCAAGAGGCTAACCAGTAGTAAGGACCCCTACGGCTGGCAGCTGGCGGAGGTGCCCGTTGATGTGCCTGAGCACAAATACCACATTTAGAGTAAAAATGTTAGTTAGAAATCGGATTTTATTCCACGCACTTAAATGACTACGAATGAATAAGAGAGCTGTTGCATACAAGTGCTTTGCGTTAACAGAGCAAACAAACGCAAACGTTGAATTTCATGAAGATTTATTAACGTTTTTGTTCATTTGTAGTAGCAACATTCTCCTTGATGCAGTGCGCATGTGTGCAGAGCATTGACCTTTATGAGGAACAGTATTCATTTACCATCCAGTATTATTCTACGGGCTTGAAGTCTGTATGTACATCAAGCTTTGTTGTCATGCACATTTCAGCCGCAAGCACTTTAACAGGCGCTCAATTCCATTTCACCTCAACTTTCATACGGAAACAAGACATGGATGTTGGTAGCCGAGCACAATGTAGCCCACTGGCCATCCTTTATGTTCTATCTCAGTTAACATAACATATTTTCTTACTCTTATTAAATGGCTGCCAGTTAGCATAACACACACACACGGCTGCAGGCTAAGCTAACAGCGGCAATGTTATCTTCTGCTGTCGTGTAATGTTTGAACCACGCTTCAGAGTCGGCACCAAACCGGTCCCTCTGATGGCGTCTTGATTCTGCTCCAGTTCTGCAGTCACTTGCAGTTCTCTGCCGAACCACTAGTGGGCAGCGCACGCAACTACAGCTGGTATTTATTATTACTTCATTTGAGTCAAAGTTGTTACTTGTGTTTTGGTGCGCCGTTGACATAAAGTTTTAATCTTTCCAAAGCTCAATCGGAGGGTCTGAAGGAGGAGGGGCCAACTGGTGGTGACGCCGAAGCATAATTCAGGCTTTAAAGTGCTTCATTTCCATCAAATCTCAAAGTGATGAACGCTAGCAGCTAGCACGGCTAAGTCCTTGTGATGATGTCATCAGAGGTGTGTGTCCTGCTCTTCCTCTTCCTCTTCCTCGGCCGCTGCTTGATTCACAAACACCTGCAGGCATAAGAAAAGGTGCTTGTTGCCGGGCGAAATAAAGCCACTCTGCGGGCCAACTCACCTGCCAACCACTGCTTTCGTCCCCGCCTCCCTCGGCCCCGCCTGCTAGTCCGTTGGCGTTGGGCTTCTTCTCCTGCATCTCGGACCGGCTGTCGCCTGCCACGTCCAGAGTGGGGTTGTCGTGGCAACCGTTCTCCACAAAATGAAGCTCCTCTGCGCGAAACTGCACAGCGACAGACGTGTTAGCCCAAGCGTACTTTCTAGCCAGCTAGTACAGCTCCCAGCTAGCTTACCGTGCTCTTGGTAGCAGGCAGCCGTCTCTGCCAGCAGATGTAGAAAAACCCTGACGCGATTATGACCATGCAGACCGACCCAATGATGACCAAAACCACAAAGAGTTTGCTGTAGTCGCTGCGCGTCTGACTGGGCCGAGGCGGACACGTGCTGGGAGCGCCGTAGTTCTGCACGCCCACCTGGCGGCACCAGAAAATCACCCGCTTTCAAACCGATCCCACATGGATGAACCCACGGGAGAAAGTTCCGGGATGTTACCATATTTAAAATGATGCTCATTTCTGTCAGCATACTCAGAAGAACCTGGGTGGAGATCACGCCTGCAGGACACATCACAACATATCATAGACCACCTCGCTGCTCCAAACTGTTATAATGACAAGAACAAACATAGTGTGTGTGTACCATGTTCAGACTTCACATGCATGAGCATCTGACGCTGTTGGTGTGTGGGCTTGCTCAGGTAAAGTCGCCATGTTCCCTCTGGGCTCTTCATCCTGCGAGCAAACAGATGCTCCATCGTCTTAAGCAGGCGCACGCCGCCATCCACACTGAACTCCTCCTGTGTCACACACACACACATACATATGTAAGACAGCGACATGAGCGCAGGGATGAGGTGTACTTACACAGTTGAGGTTGTGTGTCATGTTGAGGATGACATAGCCGTGCCCGTCGGGCTGCGTCCAGTCCACACACGCCACCTGACAAACATCACATGTTCATCACATCCATACATAATACAAAAAATATATATATAATATTATTCATTTTCTACTGCTTTTCCTCACGAGGGTTGCGGGGGGTGCTGGAGCCTATCCCAGCTGTCTTCGGGCGAGAGGCGGGGTACACCCTGGACTGGTGGCCAGCCAATCACAGGGCACATATAGACAAACAACCATTCACACTCACATTCATACCTATGGACAATTTGGAGTCGCCAATTAACCTAGCATGTTTTTGGAATGTGGTCCAGGGTGTACCCCGCCTCGTGCCCGAAGACAGCTGGGATAGGCTTCAGGACCCCCCGGGACCCTCGTGAGGATAAGCAATAGAAAATGAATGAATGAATGAGTTCTCCTCCTATTTTGTGTGGAAGTGGTAACTTTTTGCCTTCTTATTTTGTCTTTCCCCACACTCGGCCATCTCTGTGTGGAGTTTGCATGTTCTCCCCGTGCATGCGTGGGTTTTCTCTGGGTACTCCGGTTTCCTCCCACATTCCAAAAACATGCTAGGTTAATTGGCGACTCCAAATTGTCCATAGGTATGAATGTGAGTGTGAATGGTTGTTTGTCTATATGTGCCCTGTGATTGGCTGGCCACCAGTCCAGGGTGTACCCCGCCTCTCGCCCAAAGACAGCTGGGATAGGCTCCAGCACCCCCGCGACCCTTGTGATGAAAAAGCGGTAGAAAATGAATGAATAATAAGATACTGTATGTATATAATATATTTGGCTTTAAATATATATTTAGCTTTATTATTAAATGTACGTAATGTATAAAATACTAAGTATAATACTAAGTGATATTTGATACTGATATTGATTTTCCTATATTGTATTCCAAACAAAACCAAAAACTGTGAATGTACCTGCGCCTGCTGAGGGGGCGTGGCCAGCCAGTCCCACGTTGTGCCAGCTAAGTGTCCATTGGATGAAAGGTAGGCGGGTGGGTGAAGAATAAGATGAAGAAGGTGTACCCATTCAGTGTCTTCGGGGAGAGGGGTGTCTTACCTTTGTCGGGGGGGTCCACAGTAACATTGACACGTCTTTCATCCTCGCCTGCACCGACACAAAAACAACATCAAGAAAAGAAAATGAGCCATAACCTTCCATTCCATGTGCCGCTTCACCTTTGACCCCTAGCAGTCCGAAGTCTGTGCCTGTGTCAGACTCAGGGGGGGGTGATGTCGAAGAGGAGCGGAGGGCCCCGAAACCGCTGGCGTGAGCATCCGCCTCCCAAAGCTGAAAGCCAACAAAAGCGAGTTAGCTTAGTGAGTTAGCTGCTTGGTTAGCTCGTTAGCTGTCCATCACCTCCTCACGCTGCTGCTGGGACCCAGCATGGAGGGGGGGGGACGGAGGACTGTAGCCTGCAGGACGCCATCAATGTCACAATCACATGTCGAGGAACACACCAGCAGTTTCGGACACTGACAGCCACTTCATTAGGTACACGGTGACCGTGATCACAGCCAATCATAGCATCTTTCACCACTCTAGTCATCAGGTCAAAGCGCTCCTACATCAACATGATTCAATGGTGTGCCTAATGAAGTGGCCAGTGAGTCATGTTCACCAACCAATCATAGCATCCAAGTCCAGAATAGCTCTCGTCCTCTTGAAGACATGATGGACGCCCATCCACTCGTCCCCTCCGTCTCTTCTGTCTCGGGCCGCTCCACCATCCTCGCCTCCGTCTTGTTCTTCTGTGTCCGATCCAAAGAAGCCAGAAGCCTCCATGGAGGACTCCCCGGTCGGTCCATAGAGGCTCGGAGAGTCCGAGGAACGTGTTCGGTTCCTGTCTGGATCCTGTGAAGAAGAAGCACAAAGAAGTTGGACGGACTTATAGGGAGGAGCAGGAATGTTCTTACCTGCCAGGAGTCCATTTTGGTCCGAGATGTCTGCTGGGTCTGTGCTGGGCTCCTGCGGTCGGACTGGACCGGAACCAGCTCAGGTCTGGGTGGGACTAATTCCTGGGTTGGACTTTGATGGTGGTACTGAGATTGGGACAGCGGGAACGCTGCAGGAGACAACACGGCTTGAAACGAGAGAGGAGACTTCCACCAAGGCTCAACTTCAACAACGTCTTCATGGAGGATAACAAGAATCAATCCATGGGTGGATGGACCAGTCTCAAAATCAAGAGATAGATTCAAAATCAATAGATTTGACTGTATTGATCCTGGCTGAAAATCAATATGTGGACTGTACCAATCTGGGCTCAAAATCAGTAGATGGATTTTAAATCAATAGATGGACTGTACTGATCTGGACTCAAAATCAGTATCTGGACTGTATTGATCATAGCTCAAAATCAATATATGCACTGTATCGATCTGGACCCAAAATCTGTACCAAGCTTGGCTGATAATAGATGGACTGTACCAATCCTGCATCTAATCAATGGATAGACTCAAAATCATCATATGAACTGTAACGATCTGGACTCAAAATCAGTAGATGGACTGTACTGGATCCATCCTGACTCAATATCTGGACTCAAAACCAAGAGATGGACTGTACCAATCTTAGATGGACTGTACTGATCTCGACTCAAAATCAACAGACTGTATTGATCCTAGCTCAAAATCAGTATGGACTGTATTGATCTGGACCCAAAATCAATACATGGACTCAAAATCTGTACCAAGCTTGGCTAATAATAGATGGACTGTACCAATCCTGCATCTAATCAATAGATAGACTCGGAACCAATAGATGGACTGTATTGATTCTAGCTCAAAATCAGTACGGACTGTATTGATCTGGACACAAAATCAATACATGGACTCAAAATCATCATGTGGACTGTACCAATCTGGACTCAAAATCAGTAGATGGACTGTACCAATCCTGCATCTAATCAATAGATAGACCCAAAATCATCATGTGGACTGTACCGATCTGAACTCAAAATCAGTAGATGGACTGTACTGATCTGTACTGGATCCATCCTGACTCAATATCTGGACTCAAAACCAAGAGATGGACTGGGACTGTACTGATCTCGACTCAAAATCAACAGACAGACTGGATTGATCCTAGCTCAAAATCAGTACGGACTGTATTGATCTGGACCCAAAATCAATACATGGACTCAAAATCTGTACCAAGCTTGGCTAATAATAAATGGACTGTGCCAATTCTGCATCTAATCAATAGATAGACTCGGAATCAATAGATGGACTGTATTGATCCTAGCTCAAAATCAGTACGGACTGTATTGATCTGGACCCAAAATCAATACATGGACTCAAAATCTGCACCAAGCTTGGCTAATAATAGATGGATTGTACCAATCCTGCATCTAATCAATAGATAGACTCGGAACCAATAGATGGACTGTACCAATCCTGTCTCAAAATGAATAGATGGACTGTACCGATCCTGACTCTAAATCAATAGGTGGACTGCAGTATGATGTCTAAAACTCCCCGCCCCATGACTAGGACACTTTCTCATTGGGGGAAAAATATTGGCAACATTTACAATTACACAATGACCACAAAGCTCTGCGAACTGTCAATCATTCTAATAATCTTTATATTAGATGGTGTACCTATTGAAGTGTCCCTGAGTGATGAGTTCAGGGTCGATCGTAAACGTCTTTATCGTCATCATCATAGAAGCCGTCATTACGAGGTTTACATGAATTCATCACATTAAGCACGTGTGCGCGAGCACGACGCTGCAGCGCACCTCCCACGCGTGGACGTACATGTAAATAAATAGCATTAACAGCATTCTAACTGGGGACATGGTGGAGGGGGGGTGTCATATGTTCCCGCCTTGACGCGCTCCCAGATGTGCGTGTGCGCGTGTGAGAAGCCTGACCCATCAGCGTGATGAAGATGAAGAGGAGCAGGCCCGCCATGTCCGCTGCAGTCGTCATCTTCATCCTCCTCCTCCTCCTCCTCTTGGTCCTCCTGTGGACACAGCAGCCTGGCAATGTGCACGAGTGCACGCTCGAGACTCCGCCTATGCGCGTGCTCGCTAACTGTGGAAGTGGCATGTGCTTACAAGGGCTGCGTTCAAGTGCGCCTCGGTCCTGCGAATACTTCTGGCATCAGCGTTCACGCGCATAAACTTTGACGTTTCTAATCCTTTCATTACGTTGGGAGTGTTTCAGTTTTAAATATCTGTGCTACTTAAAGTTTCCATCTACAGCCAATAGAGCCAAATTGTCGCTAGAGGGCGCCGCTGAACGCTGAATCGGTTCGGCTTGATAACGGCGTTCAAGTGCTGCTTGTAGTTTTCAAATTCAGAAAATGACACCCACACGACACCCCATGATGAAATGCATTGATGTAAGAAAACAGAAAAGTGTTTAACAAAGACAAGTTTAATCAAGAGGAGTTGAAGATGAGAACAATGTAACATGTACACATATTTACACGCGCCACCTCCGCTAGCGGCTCTTAGAACTGCTGCAGGATCAGTTTCTTCTTCCCGTCATGGCTGAAGCGGTTACTGCGGAACAGCTCGCTGTCGTAGAAGGCCGACAGACTGTGGATGTTGATCTGTCTCGCCTGGGGGAGGACAGGGACATCATTTAGCACACATTCGTGTTAGCGTGCTAACATCTGGGTGCTGGGGATTAGCATGGCGTTTTGTTAGCTCGGGTCTCATTAGCGTGTTTTTACACTGGCTGACTGAGGACGTGTTTGCGCTGTTGTCACCTTGTCCTGCAGGTCTTTCTCCGAGACCTCGATGGTGTCGTTCTGGGCTCCGTAGCGGTTCCTCTGGTAGGCCACCTGTTCGGCCACCAGCTGCTTGAGGATGAAGAGCAGCAGCTCGTTGTTGTCTTTGCGGTACGCCAGGTAGCGAGCGAAGGTCTGCAGAGAATAAACACACGCCTTCAAGACTAGAACTTTTTTTTTTTTTAATGCCGTTAAAGTCAGCGAGCAGATGTACTGTACCTTCCTCATGCTCCTCATCACACTGAACTTCTGCGTGTCTATGAAGCTCTCCAGCATGACGCGGATGGCCATGTTGACGTCATCCTCCAACACGTAATCCCTCAGGTGCATCTTGGCGTGGGCTTCAGCCATACGGATCATGGACTCGATGTGACGCACCGTGATGGGGATGCTGCCGGTGGCCTGTTTTGGCGAAGTGTGCGTGCATTAGAGGGTTTGAAGGACGACGCCAGGGCGTGGGCGGACTCACCATGGACTCTTTGCGCAGGTCACTGTAGATGCGAGCCACCTTGTCCTGGTCCATCTGATTGAGTTTGGGGTGAACCTGCACCAACACTGCTGTCAATCACGTGATGAGCACATGACCCAACACACACACACACAACGGACAAGCCGACAAGCCGTACCCTCTCCTTGGCGTAAATGATGTACTTCCTGAGAAGCTCCTGGGGAACGGGCGGCACATTGGACGTGTTGGGCAGAACCACTTCCTCCAGGACCATGCCCCCTTCCTTGTTGCTGGGGTGATGCTTCATGTGGGAGCCCACTACAAAGCGGGCCAACATCTCATCCTGCTCGCCACACAAAGAAAACCTTTCATAGAGCCTCTGCTGGGGGTGGGGTCACTGAAAATGAGCGTGTGTGTGTACCTGCACTGGGTCCACAGTGTCTCTGACTACACACAAAACATCAAAACGGGACACGATGGGCTCAGTCAGGTCCACATTCTCAGCAAAGGTAAGAGATGGGTCGTACCTGCCGCCTGGAAGGACACGCCCACAAGCCAATCAGTGGTCAGAGTTTTAGAATCAATACAAACTGTCTTAATTTGCACACTTAAGTGCACCCGAGTGTGCATATTTTTTGACAGTGTAATGCGGTCCCAAATCCATTACTTGTGATCGTTACAATATTTCTTATTCTATAATAAGTTCTAATTTCACTAAAACACTAATATTATGAAGAAAAATGTAATTTTAAGAGCATAAAGTGCAAATATTAAAGACATAAAAAAAAGTATGCAAAAAACCCCAGAAGAAATGAAGTTGTAATTTATGGCAAGTTTATAGTTATATTTTTATAAATAATATTAATAAAATAAATATCAATAGATATTTATTTTTATAATATTAATAAAATATATAATATTATATATTTATATATAAAATATATTGTTTATTAATAAAATATCATATATATAATATACACACACATGATATTTATTTTATTAATATTAATTTATTAATAAATTGAAAAAAAACAACGGCAAACTAATCATTTTAATGACAAAATCAAAAATATTGAGAAAAAAAAAGTTGTATTATAACCAGCAAAAATATACTTATATATACACATATACATATATACACATACATATACATATATATACACACACACACACATATATTTATATTATTAATATTATTTATAAGTATATTTTTGCTGGTTATAATACAACTTTTTTCCTCTAAATATTTTGATTTTGTCATTAAAATGATTAGTTTGCCGTTGTTTTTTCCAATTTCAAATGTTCTCATGACATTCATTCCAATATTACTTTATTCTTGTTTATCATATTTCTTTGTTCTAATATAGTACATTATATCACCTTATCCTGGTAACATTCTGGATTTTTTGTGTTAGATTATAACGGTTAATATTTTCACTTAAAAGGCTTCCTGTAATATTATATTTTTAGAATGTGCCGCGGGCCGCACTTTGGACACCAATGAGACAACATCAAATGGTGGAAGTGGAAAGTCAGCTATTCAAATCCACCATGTGTAACGCTAGACGTGAGAAGCTTCCAGAAGTTACCGATGGGGTTGGAGGCGGCGATGACGGTGCAGCGCGCTTGCAGTGAGGTGACAATGCCAGCTTTGGAGATGGAGATGCTCTGCTGCTCCATGGCCTCGTGGATGCTGGTGCGGTCGGCGTCGTTCATCTGGAGAAACAGAAACGGATTTGACAGTGTGACCAGAAGCTCCCGAGGCTAGGTTGTGACGTCGGGGCTCCGTTCACCTTGTCAAACTCATCGATGAGGCAGACGCCGCGGTCGGCCAGGACCAGCGCGCCGGCCTCTAGCGTCCACTCACGGCTGACCGGGTGTCTCTGCACGTATGCCGTCAAGCCCACGGCTGAGGCGCCCTGACCCGTAGTGAACACCGCCCTGCTCGCCACCTTCTCCACATACCTTTAAACACATGCCATCAACAAATTCTATGATAGTCATATAATAATGAAATATAGCCGTGAGTAGCCAGAAGAAACCTACTTGAGGAACTGAGACTTAGCTGTTCCGGGATCTCCACATAGAAGCACGTTGATGTCTCCACGCACCTTGTGTTTACCCCCTATCATCATCATCATCATCACAGGAGGAAAGAGACAGCATTATTTGCTTTTCCAACATATTTGTCAAATAAGCGTATTTTCAAATCAACTTTATTTGTAGAGCACTTTTCCTGAAAAGACATGTAACACAAAGTGTTTTAAGAATTAAAGGCCGTGCCATCAAGGGACCAGCACCCGGGCCCCCCGACTCCGACAGACAGCGGGCGGACCCCCACATCAAAAAGGGAGAAACCCCCAGCCGGCCGGGTCCAAGGGACCCATGGACGGCACCCCCTCAACAGACCCGACACAGCCCCCAGTGTGGAGGACCCCCCCTGAGGAAATACTGGAGTTAAAAGCTAATGATTAAGAGCATAAAATAAGACTAAAAAGATTTTTAAAATATTAGTTAAAAGCCCGATTAAAAAGGTGTGTCTTTAGTCTTTAATTTTATAGGGAAAGTGTACTTTTTTTTTTTATTCACAATCCTTATGTGAAACATGAACAAATTTCTTTTCCTTTTCCGTGCATTCCAGCACAGGAAAATTTAAATAAAAAAAAAATATATATATTTAATTCATTGTAAAGTTGTGCCTCTTGTGCAAACAACAAAAAAAATTACATAAAATACCAGTAAGTAAATATTTTATTAAAATGTTTAAAAAATAAAAAAAAATAATTTCATTGTAGAGTTGTTCCTCTTGTGCAAACAAAAATGTAAAAAAATGTACATAAAATACCAGAGTAAATATTTTATTAAAATTAAAAATTACAAATAAAAAAAATTAAAAAACTTGTATTATATATTACTTATATTATTATATTATATAAACTTATATTACTATAAAAATATTTCGAAATTCCTTAGATAATCTTCGTAAATCTTCTTCCGCAATATTTTATTCCCATATTTTAACTTTTCCCCAACCTCATTTTCTAAAAATTATGATTTTTCTTTAAAAAAATATTAAAATGACTTGTAAATTTAAAAAAATGTTTGCTTTACCATTTCATATTTTCCTCATGCGAGTTTATTCTTGTAAAATTCTGACAGTTTTTTCTCTTAATATTTTGACTTTATTCCAGTAACATGACAGCTGTATGTCATGCAACTATTTCAACTTACTACTTAGATTTTATTCCCATATTATTTTGCCAGGTGAATTTTGGTTAGGATTGAATGAGTTAATATTACGCTAGTCTCATAAATGTACAACTTGTAAATTTGCTGGAGCCTATCCCAGCTGTCTTTAGGCGAGAGGCGGGGTACACCCTGGACTGGTGGCCAGCCAATGGCAGGATTATCATTATTATAACTCATTTTGTGGTGCTCAACCCTTTGAAACACTTTTTTTCCGTTTTCCACATCCCAAAAGTCTGACAGCATTTCAGTTCATCTTGTTATTTTTCTTACCAGGGTTCTTGGGCTCTCCTCCAAACAGCGACAAGGCGAGTGCTCGTTTGATATCCTCGTGACCGTAGATGGAGGGTGCCATGCTGGCAAAGATCTACACACAGAGAAGGAAGAGTGGGAAGAATTATGGAATCGTAAATGTTGAACTTCTTCGCACCACGGGCGTAATTAGGGATACCCGAATATATCGGTCGACCGATGCTGCCATAAAAATGAGATATCGGATTATATTGGTGTGGTTCTTTTCACTGATACAATGGGCTGCTGACGCACCCAGACAGGAAGTGTGCATGCGCGTCCACTCACCCTTTCGCCGATGCATTCGTCCTTGGACAGCGCCACAATGGCTTTGACGTCTTCGTCCGTCAGCTCGGCCACGGCAACGCCCTCGTCACGGCGAGTAATGTGATTAGCCAGGATGACCGTGGCGAATACGGGAAAGCCGTTAGCCATGTTCAAAGAGCCGTCGTAGTTGTTGTGGTAGATGCCGGTCAGCTCCTGAAGACAGGAAATGCTTTAAAGTCCGGCCGGCGGCCATTTCGGCTTCTCGCCAGGACATCCACTCACGATCTCGTCTCCTGGCTTGCAGCTGTCCACCAGGTCCGCTAGCAGGATGGCGTCTTTGGAACGGGGGAGGCGACCAGCAGCCACCTTTCCGGGGCTTTCCTGAAGGGTGATTCGCTGGTAGTTCTGGTACACGGTCTGCAAGGGAAACCGCACGGTTCGTTTGAACAGATGATCTGGCGAGGCATACAGTAGACTGGGGTTCTCAAATGGTCTCAACCTGGGACCCACAACAGTCATCAAGTCATGACCCACTTTACTCAAGTCATTTTTTAATTTCGTTTTGCATTTTTATTATTGTTTAAAGTTTGAAGTGTTTTTTTTTTTCTTTACTTTATTACACAAGTTTTTTGTCTTTATTTCCATTTTAATGTATATAGAATTTTTATGTATTTTTTTTACACTTAAGTCTGTTTTTTTTACATTTTAGTCATTTTTCTACTTATTTAGAAATTATTTATTTTATTTATATTTTTACGTTTGTCATACTTAATTTTTGTACATGTTGAAGTGATTTGTTTGAATTTTTCAATTTCAATTTATTTTTAGTCTTGTTGATTTTATTTCTTTACACTTTAAGTGTTTTTTTTACATGTTGGTCATATTTATTTAAATTATTCTTTGCAATTTTTTTTCATGTTTAAGTCTTGTTTTATCATGAGATTTTTACTTTAATTATTTTAAAATGTGTATTTTTTAAACTTAAATCATGTTTTGCATGATGAAGTCAGATTTATTTGAATTATTCTTTACACACTTTAAATTTTTTACACATTTTTTATTTATTATAAATGTATTGTTTTATAGGTTATTTTTACCTTTATATTTGTATTTATTATAAATGTTTAATTATTTTCTTACCTTCAATAAGACATTTTTTTAATGCTGATATTGTAATTATTTTTATTTTCTTTTTTTACATATTTAAGTCTTGTTTTATTACATCATTATTAATTTTAAATAATTGTACTATTATTTTTTTACACTTTTCAGGCATTTGACATGTTGAAGCCGTATTTATTTTAAGTATTCTTTATATTTTCAAGTCTTTCAAGTCTGGGGTCCCGACCACTGCTGTAAAAGTAGCTTCCAGCGGAAGCGCACTCACCTCCTCCATGTTGATCTCAAAGGGTCCTTGGGACTGACACTCTGGACACGAGCCAGGCTTGACCTCTTGGTTCTGAGACTGGAAGAAGGGGCCCAGCACAAAGTTGCACTTGTTGCAGTTGTACTTGACCATGCCAAGCTGGGGGAGCACGCCCGTGCAACTGCTCACCACCCCGCTGGTGCGGATTAGCTGGTTCAGATGGAGCTGCCTGGGGACAAAATAAAAGAAATTGTCTTTTTTTTATGGTTTCTTGACGAGAAGCGGGTATCATTTCTCTGAGGTGTCATCATCGGTCATGTGACCAGCTGCTTACCTGAGCGAGCGGATCTCCTCCACCAGGGGCAGGCTGCAGATGCGCACATGGATCTCGTGTGCGATGCGGTCATATTTAGGGTACATGGCCAGCACCACTTCTTTAGCCGCCTCGTCAAACACCTGATTCACGGAAAGAGCGTGCGGGTTAGCCAACAACCCAAACCTCGGCCACAAGAAGAGGCTTTAAACCAGTCCGGGGGTCATTTGCAACCCACGGTCAATTTTTTTTCTAAAAATATAATTCTACAAGAAAACCAAAAAAAATCTATAGTAATTTGACAAAAATTCAACACACAACATCATGTCTTGTCATAGCATCTTCCTGCTGCAAAGTGTAGAGTGAACTGTAAGGGTGTCACAAGATTAAGCGAGATTAGAACATAATATTTCTCGTTCTGGGCACATTCATTCATTCATTTTCTACCGCTTTTTCCTCACGAGGGTTGCGGGGGGTGCTGGAGCCTATCCCAGCTGTCTTCGGGCGAGAGGCGGGGTACACCCTGGACTGGTCGCCAGCCAATCATAGTGTACATATAGACAAACAAACATTCACACTCACATTCATACCTACGTATGGACAATTTGGAGTAGCCAATTAACCTAGCATGTTTTTGGAATGTGGGAGGAAACCGGAGTACCCGCAGAAAACCCACGCATGCACGGGGAAAACGTGCAAACTCCACACAGAGATGGCAGAGGGTGGAATTGAACCCTGGTCTCCTAGCTGTGAGGTCTGCACGCTAACCACTCGACCGGTTCTGGGCACAATAATTCATAATTAATCACATAATAAATGAAAATTAATTCCATCATTTTGCCGGCCTCCATTTTCCCCCGCTTATCCGGGTCCGGGTCGCGGGGGCAGCAGTCTTAGTAGGGAAGCCCAGACTTCCCGGTCCCCAAGCACCTCCTCCAGCTCCACCGGGAGGACACCAAGGCGTTCCCCAGCTCCACCGGGAGGACACCAAGGCGTTCCCAGGCCAGCTGTGAGACATAATCCCTCCAGCGTGTCCTCGGTCTGCCCATTATTTTAGGAATTTTACCCATCATCCACAATTGTTATGAGACTCTTTTCACTGTGTTATAAAGATATAAAAACAGCTAAAAACTCACTATTCAGAATTAAATGTTAGGAATGGAATATTTCCTCTCTGTTGTGAAAAAGGGGAAGTTTTCACTCTTTGCACCACCTCTCTGACAGATAAGAGTCATAAGCGCTTCCGAGATCAACCAGGCTTCGCTAAACCTTTGTTGGCAGCTAATCGGCATTGCAATTGCTCGTAACTCCTTTTTACTTTTGAAGTCAATTTGTAAACTGTCCTTGAGACTCCTAGACTCATTTCACCTGAAACCCAGGTGGACTTTCGTCTGGTGAAAGGACCGGTCCCAACACACTCACCTTCAACATCTCAGTGGGGGCTTCAGGCAGGAAGTAAGCCAGCACGTGTTCCCTGGCTGCGAGGTCTTCATAGTTGACCACCAGACTCTCCTTGTTCTCTGTATACACACACACACACATTAGCGGAAGATCCAGGACACACTCACACACTTGGAGATGAGCTACCTTTGCACATGTCGCTGATCTTCTCCTTGAACACGTTGTGGCCGCTTTCATCCACGTGCGTGCGCAGGAAGTTCTTGAAGCGGTTGTAGATCTCCAGCCGAGGAGCGGCCATTGACACCCAATCCCGCACCGTGTGACCCTGTGGGCGAACGCAGCGCTTGAGTTGAGACCGTCGGCGAGAGATGACATCTCACACAGACAAACCTTCATATCCTCCAGGTTCTCGATGCTCTCGATCATCTCCTCCTCTTCGCCCTCTGCCCCACCCTCCGCCGCCCGCTCGGCCAGGCGCCTTCGCCGCGCTGCTGGCCGCTCGTCGTCCTCGTCTTCGCTGTCTGAGGAGCAGAATGCAAGCCAGTCATAACCCTTTTTTAAGTAATTTAGTGTCCATATTTTAGTCATCTTCCTCCTTGGTATGTGTACATGTCAAATATTTGATTTGTTGTTTTTTTTTGACAATTTGAAAAAATACATACATTGACGAAATTAATAAATTATTAAAAATGAACACATTTGTTTAAAAAAAATCACATTAATACAATAATAAAGGTGTAAGAAAATAAATACAAACTTTACAGTATTTAAATAAGTGTAAAATGAAATACAAATGACGCGCAACAAATAAAAATTATTTAATGACAAAATAAAAACAAAAATGAAAACAAATAAAAATGACAAGGTGTAAAAAACAAAAATGTGAAATATTGTAAAAATATGACTGAAATAAAAACGTTAAAAAACAGTCTTACATAAAAAGCGTAAAAACAAAAATAAAAAATTACTTGCATAAAAAGTAAATTACTAGAATAAATGGCCCATAAATATATTTTTTTTAATTTAAAAAGTTTAAGAAAATAATACTAACTTTACTTTATTGACATAATTGTATAAGGCAAAATACTAAGAACAAATAATTACTTGAAAACAAGACTCAAATACAAGTGTAAAAAGTAAAAATAAAAATGTGCAAAAAAATATGACAAATAAAAATGTCTTAAATTAGTGTGAAAATAAATGCATAAAAATTAAAATGTCTTGAATAAATGGGTAATAAATAATGAAAGACTAATAAAAGAAAATAAATATAAACATTACATTATTGACATAAGTGTAAACAAATAAAATACAAATGATGAAAAAAATCCTTTAAAATATAAATAACTTGGTGTAAAAACAGTATACGTATAAAAATGACTGAATTAAAAAAAATTTAAAATTAAAATGTCTTCAATAAAAGTGTAAAAATAAAAACAAAAATTAACAATGACAAAAAAAAATAATGAAAATAAAAACGACTTAAATAAAAGTGTGTATTGATCTTAATTGATCACTGGAAAATGCGTGTCCTAGTTTGAAACCATATGGGAACCCCTGTTCTAGAGTGTTTGAGAATATTCAACATTCACAGGCTCACCATACAGCAATCCTCTCCTCAGCCGCCCACTGAGACCCTGCTCCCGATCCCTCCTCCTCATGGCCTCTTCGGCGGCCGCCCGAGCTCCAGGGGACAGCTCCGACAGATCCTCGTCATCCAAGTCCATACCCTCTGCCTCGTACTGATCCAGTGCCGGGATGGCCCGGTAGTCCCTTCAAATACGGACAAACATTCGTGAGAATTCCCCTCTTTCCGGCCGGCAAATAATTCCTCACCTCTCCATGCCGTCCCCGATCAGCTCCTCTCCATCGCCATCCTCCTCCTCCTCATCTACAGGCAGGTTCCCATCCCCCAGAAGACCCTCGGATTCATCCTCGAAGGGTGGCAGGTCTCTTCCTGGGCTGGAGGTCAGGTCTCCCCTCCTGGAGACACGGCTGGGGCTGGTGGCCATGTGCTGTGACTCGGATGAATCCTGTCAACATGACACGACACTTTTTCCATTCTTATTGCTCACTTCGACATCACAACTTCCATCATCGCCTGCTAACATTCTGACTTCTCTTGCGGAAGTAACATCGTGATGTTCTTCAAGTTTGTTTACATCACTGGCCACTTCAATGAGATGACGTCTGTCTTTACAAAGAATGCTTGAAACAGATGTGGTTGTGTACCTAATGAAGTGGACTGGCTAGTGCATCGTGTCACCGCGTGTCGTTCTAAATAACAATTGTGTTTTGTTAAATCAAAGGTAACACACATAAAGGAATCAAAATATTAAAAATAATTATATTCCGGATCATTTTATAAGACACATTTGCTCTCGATCATTTTATGGCTGACGATTTTTAACTAACTTAACTAGCTAAACTCCCCAATATGTGATTAAATGTCACACTCGTTCACAAAAACGTAACATTAGTGAGCTGCTGGACGGCGGAATGCCTTGGTCATTAAGTGAAAAAACTCACCGCCATTGTTGTCGTCTGCTTTCTCTTCTTCTTGGGGCTCCAACTCCTTCCTGCAAACTGTTGCCTTTCGCGCCAGGATCAGTCACGGGGTACAGAAAGCCCGCGAAATCTAATGAATATTCAAGCGATGCGTGACGCTCTAACCTTCAATTGGTCGAGCCGAACAAAAATGGGCGGGGCTGTGACGTCACCGTTTTGTCGGTCATTGTGGCCAGACTTTGCAGTACCGCCGGAAACCGCGGGGGCAGTGTTGAGATGAGAAGCGCCATATGAGCAATGGTTATATTCGTGATCAGCGTCGCCAGAAGTACGATAATTTCGATACGATAAAGTACGAAAACATCCCACTATGTACGATAATTTGAGCCCTTAGACATACGGATATTAGCAAACAAGATACGCTAACTATCTTCGAGCAGTGCTCATTGTATGCTACTCTCGAGGTACGTTGCAGGAACACGCCAGGCCGCGCGGGGCGGTGTTCTGTTTTTCAAACAGCTCAGGGTCACGAACAAGAAGTTCACCGTCGGACCTCATCCTTAGTGTGTTAGCCAGCTAGCTGATTCCGTGAAGGTCGTGAGTTCAACTTGTGAGTAAACTTGTCATTTAGACACTTTAAAGTCATTCGTCGAGGTGTTCTGGTAATTACGGTACCAGTTATCTTCTTAATTGTGTCTACTAGCTCTGAATCATTTGGTGAATTGCTGTGGTGTTAACGTTTCAAGCTCTGAAGCGGTTAGCTTAGCGAGTCGCGCCACAGCTAGCTTATTTTTGCTGTCATGTAGTCTGTTCGCAAACGCAAAACTAAATGTGCGAACGCTACAAATGCTTGTCGATAATGTGTGTGTGTGTGTGTGGGGGGGGGGGGGTTGATATTAGTGTCAAAGAGCACAAAGTCAACACTTGAAGACAAGGTAGTCTTTAATGTCGTTGCTTGAAATTAGGCTGAACATTGTCCTGTTTGTGGCTATTTATCATGCGGTCATTGCCCTCACATTGCAAATAATTAGACGTTGCTATTTATTACTTTGTTTTGGTGCTAACCTGACATGGGGACCCCATTTTAAACACCAAAGGTCACCATGTGAATAAACGTTGCTTCATCTCGTAGCCAAGCTATGTTATCCTACATGCTTTAGCACTAAATGTGCCACTGAGTACAACTCCATAGCATTTTAAAAAGAAGCTGACATTTTTTGTTGTTTCAATGCTATATTACCCGACATAAGACTTGAATGGTTCTGCCTTTACAAATTATTGTGACACCCATCTCTTGCATTCATGTGTCCCTTATGAGCTGTCCCTTTTCTTTTCAGGTGATCGAATATGTCTCTGCAGAAGCCGATGATGAGGGGTCTGCTGGCAAAGCGCCTGAGATTTCATCTCCCCATTGCCTTTGGTCTGTCCTTCCTGTTTGCGGCAGCCTTCAAGGTGATCCACACATTATTCAAAAGCAACTTCAGTCATCTTTACTGGCCCATGTTCATCCGTTGGATGGTTATCACTCTGATCATATTTACAAGTGTGATGATGCTGTATCATCATGTGCGCAAATTGAAGACTTCTGTCAGTACACTTCAATAAGTATACTGTGTGCACTTAGTACTTACTTCCTGGTTTTTGGAAAATAGTGGGGCCCGTCTCTGGAGTGGGGCATTGACAGTGTTCTGTTTGCCCGCTAACGTTTGGCTTCTAATTTAGCAAACAGGTTCTCAAAAAATGAGCCATTACTTTGAAGCACTATAAAATTGAAGCATGTCAGTCATGACTTGCTTCAAGTTCACCTAAGTGCTAGCTCGATGCTAATTTAGATTGGAAATCCCATACAGGCGCTTGCGATTGCCATGGTGATTTCCAACACCTCCGAATATAACAATGTTGATTGTTAAGACATTGTAATGTTCCTGCCACTTAAACTGATGATGCATAATAAGCAAAACGTGCTTTCAGATAAACATTTTGTACGTCTCATCAGGAGACAGGACTGAGGCATTGCACGTGCCAATGACAGTAGCTGCTTCCTAACTCAAAAATCTCTATCCCCCTGGAGGAGGATTGAGAGAAAATAATTGCAAATCACTGCATGATGAGAAGCGGCATAAAAACGGATGAGTGGGTAGCGTACCTTGTTCTTCACTACTTTCAACCACTATGAGTTGCTCCTCGACTGCCATTATGTCAAGGTTGTTCCTCCACTTTCGCTACATAGCCAAGATGGCGACTATTGGACTGGCAAGTTAGCTTCGTGAGCCAGCATACGCTAACTCAAAAGCGAATGCCAGTGTGGGAATATTTCCGTTTTGATCAGAATGACCAAGGTGAGCGCATCAACACCGACACATACTGATTTCTCAACTTGGACAAAAAAAACTACAGATGGAGGTGTGTTTGGTTGGTATGTAAATATAAATAACATGTGCAAATGTGCACATGCACAGACAGAAAATTCTAATATACATATTTTATATCACAATTATTGACTAGCAAAATTGTTAAAGTAAATGTGCAGGAATTGAGACAGAGCAAAGTAGTTTTAAGTGACCCATAAACATTAATTCATTTTCATGCAAAATAAACTGTGTTTTAATGCTGCTCAGTACACGGTGGCAGAACCCAGGAAGCAAGCATATGCCGACTTCTACAAGCAGTACGACTCCGTGAAGGAGTTCAACGCCATGAGGGAAGCGGGAATCTTTGAGAGCGTGCGTCCTTCTGGCGAGTAAAGCTGGTGCGTCTTTTCTTGATCTATTTGTCATGTGACTATTACCATTACTTTTTCTGCTTGGAAATGTCAGCAAATACTGACAGTGATTTATGGATGCAGTCAATGTTATTTCAATTCTTCTATAAAATAGTTGTTCATTTTAGAATGAATGCTTCCTTACATTTCTCTTTTTTTTCCTTCTAGATGTTTCCTGCCATTCATTCCCGCTGTGAAGTTGTTTCTCCCCTTTGGATGTCATTTACTGCTCTAAAATAAATGTACCTATTAAACCTGTTGTTGACTTACAATATGTGAGTGGAATTTACCAAACATGAGCTACCTCATGAATATTTGATGGGTCTGTTTGAGGGAGGGGTTACTAAATGTCTTTCAGTGTCAGATATTACATATACTTACGGTGGCCTCCTTACAGTGGATAAACTGTTCAGTTTGCTTGTGTTTTAACATGTATTTGGTCATCATAATGATGTATTATTACATTATAGGTACTATGATTGACTGGCAACCAGTCCAGCGTGTACCCTGCCTCTCACACAAAGTCAGCTGGGATGGGCTCCAGCATACCCCCGCGACCCCAGTGAGGCTAAGCCGAATATAAGATTGGATAGGAGATACACGTACTGTACTGAAATATATCATATGCTAGCCTGGTTTCTGGCGCCCTCTGTCGTTCACATGCGACTCTACAGGCTTTGTTTGGCCCTCCTTCCTGCATCGGTCTCTTCCTGGTTCCTCCGAAGTGTCTCAGCGCTGTTCAACAAGTCCGAGGTTGTCCCCACACTGGAGGAGCATGGACACGCTGAGGGGAGGACCGTGTCCGAGACGGACGTGCACCCTTGGAGCACCTCGTCTTAAGATATGAGGAGCACACTGGAGCCTTTTCACGACGAGCGGGCGACGCTGATGTATAACTAGCTGCTAGCCCCGTAGCACGCTAACAGCTAGCTTCCCAGCGGGTTAGCTGCTAGACCCCGAACTGACCAGCTGTTAGCCACTTTGCAGGAGGCTGCCTCGCGGTTGGCATCGGGACGAACGCGTCGAGTTTGTCTGGAGACTGAGCTGACTACGAGCATGGAAAACAACGACAAAGTGCAGATGCGGAACCATCCTCGCAGGTAACACCGTCTCCATGCCGTCATGTTCCGCCTCTGTCTTTCTTTGGGAAGAAGTTAGCAGGTAGTAATGGACATTCGATATACCCCTGTCAGAGTTTGGAATTGACCGTCTCTCAATTGAGTTTGACGGAAATTAGAATTAAATCTTAAATCATTTTCTATTACATTTACCAGCATTTATTTGGCTTTGTCGAGAATTTTTCATTAACAGGTTCATGTCGTTTGTTACTCTAAAAAAATGTCACTTGCAGACGCCCCAAAATTTTGAAAAAAAATAAATACAAGTATCACTCAATAAAACGTTATTGTCATAATACTGCTGTCATCCGCCGTGTAATTATTCAAGTATAATACGAATGGAATGAAGTTGTGATTTTCAAACGCCCCCTCCACCGAGATTTTGAACCGCTGCCATCTTGGCTGTGACGTCACGGCAACACAATTCAAACTGCAAAGCCAAAGCACGTGCCATTTTCACAATAATAATACAATACAGAGGTGCCTTGGTTAACGTCATTAATCCGTTCCAGAAAATCAGACCAAAAATAAAAGGCCAATTTGGCCATAGAAAATAATATAAATCCAACAAATCAGTTAAAAAATGTTATTTTCATGACAATAATTATAGTTTTACATGCAGAAAATGGTGCAAAAATAATGACAATAAAATGGCCAGCAAAGCATTTTTTTTACCTAAATTTGTTGGGGAAAAAACACAAAATAAACACATTATTAACATTATAACATTGTAGAATATGTACCTTGTCGTTTAATATAGATTGTTCACTAGGTGTCAATAATGTTACACTGATGAAGAGTCCGACGTGACATAATTGGGGAAAAAAAGCTCTCCTCTAAGGCTATTCCATGTGGAAGTGGTACTTTTTGGGCTTCTTACTTTGTTCTTTGACTTTTCTTCTTCCTTTGTTGATGTGTTGGCTTTGAAGCGGGTATTCTGTTCAGAGTGGTTTTCAATACAGATTGCAGTTTAAGAGACCAGCACGATGTTTTACTGTTCTATTTGGGATCTCGCACACACAAACACACAAAAACTGTGACGAGCAGTGGTTGTCACAAATTTCATGTGGGATATTTTTAGCTTTTTCTTCTTTATAAAGCATCTATTTTTGTCTCCTGACAAAATCCTTATGACAGTTTGAGGTCAGAATGCAGTCTGCACTGATATTTCCTGAACCATCCATCATGCGTTTTCTATAAAACCGGTCACCAGGGGTAAGCTGGAGCCTATTCCAGCTGGGTTTTGGTGAGAGGTTTGGTACACCAGGACTGTTGCCAGCCAATTGCAGGGCATATACTGTACAGTCGTTCCTCGTTTATCGTGATTAGTTGTTTCCAGACTCGACCGCTGTATATTGGATATTAACTCATTCTATTAACTAATTAATTCTATCAAGACACACAGAATGACTGTATAAACATGGAACCTACCAAAAGAGAGATTAAACTCAAAATCAGCAGTAGAATATAGACAAGTTTTAGGAAAATATCAGTTTCCGACTAAAAAAAGGAGAAAAACATTTCAACCATAACTTTCACTTTGACACAATTTTTTTTTGCTTTTGTGACAGCGGAAATATCTAAACAACTATACCAACATAAACACAAAAATAAGTTGCTTACATCAAAATAAGAATTGATTTACAAATAACACCAATACATTTTTTTTACAGTTTTCCCATTTGGAACTGAAGTATGTTTGTGCAGGTGTTAAAATATTAAATTAAAAAACTGAATATTTTTGTTAGGGCATTGGAAACCTGTTTCAATACAGACAGCTGTCACAAACTAGCGAGCCAACTAGTTAGACTCTTCAGTTTACTTATTCTAAACTTCAGAAAGTTTTTCAAACTGAGTGGGGAGAAGGACAAAGAAGCCAAAACTTACCACTTCCATACTGAATGAGAGGAGAACCTTTTTTTCCACTCGGCCCTACTACCTCAGCAGCTTGTTTCCATGCAGTGTGAAAGCTACGTAATCTAACGTCATGTCTCACAACATTGCTGATGCCTCGTGACTAGAATACTACATATAACTTGTATAGCGGGGGACGACTGTACAATCATGGAAAAAATGATTAGACCACCGTTTCTTCAGTTTATTGATACATTTGAATGCCTGGTACAACTAAAGGTACATTTGTTTGGACAAACATAATGACAACAAAAATACCCCATAAGAGTTAATTGAAGAGCTGATACAGTGCATCCGGAATGTTACGGCCTCATTCAAAACTGTATTAAATTAATCTCTTACCTCAAAATTCTACACAAAATACTCCATTATGACAATGTGAAAAAAGTTTTTTTTGACATGTTTTGAATTAAAAATAGAAAACAAAAAAATCACATTTACATAAGTATTCACAGCCTTTGCTTAATACTTTGTTGATCCACCTTTGGCAGCAATTACAGCCTCAAGTCTTTTTGAATATGATCCCACAAGTTTAGCACACCTATCTTTAGGCAGTTTTGCCCATTCTTCTTTGCAATAAGTTTCAAGCTCCGTCAGGTTGGATGGGAGACGTCTGTGCACAGCCATTTTCAGATCTCTCCAGAGATGTTGGATCGGATTCAAGTCTGGACTCTGGCTGGGCCACTCCAGGACATTCACGGAGTGGTTCTGAAGCCAATCTTTTGAGATCTTGGCTGTGTGCTTCGGGTCGTTGTCCTGCTGAAAAATGAACCTTCGCCCCAGCCTGAGGTCAAGAGCGCTCTGGAGCAGGATATCCAGGATCCAGGATATCTCTATATATTGCTGCATTCATTTTTCCTTCTATCCTGACTAGTCTGCCAGTTCCTGCTGCTGAAAAACATCCCCACAGCATGATGCTGCCACCACCATGCTTCACTGTAGGGATGGTATTGGCCTGGTGATGAGCAGTGCCTGGTTTCCTCCAAACATGGCGCCTGGCATTCACACCAAAGAGTTCAATCTTTGTCTCATCAGACCAGAGAATTTTGTTTCTCATGGTCTGAGAGTCATTCAGGTGCTTTTTGGCAAATTCCAGACGGGCTGCCATGTTCCTTTTACTAAGGAGTGGCTTTCGTCTGGCCACTCTACCATACAGGCCTGATTGGTGGATTGCTGCAGAGATGGTTGTCCTTCTGGAAGGCTCTCCTCTCTCCACAGAGGAACGCTGGAGCTCTGACAGAGTGACCATCGGGGCCTTGGTCACCTCCCTGACTAAGGCCCTTCTTCCCCGATTGCTCAGTTTAGAAGGCCGGCCAGCTCTAGGAAGAGTCCTGGTGGTTCCAAACGTCTTCCATTTACGAATAATGGAGGCCACTGTGCTCATTGGGACCTTCAAAGCAGCAGAAATGTTTCTGTATCCTTCCCCAGATTTGTGCCTCAAGACAATCCTGTCTCGCAGGTCTACAGACAGTTCTTTTGACTTCATGCTTGGTGTTTGTGCTCTGACATGCACAGTCAACTGTGGGACCTTATATAGACAGTTATTATATTTCCAAATCATGTCCAATCAACTGAATTTACTGCAGATGGACTCCAATTAAGCTGTAGAAAGATCTCAAGGATGATCAGTGGAAAAAAGATGCACCTGAGCTCAATTTTGAGCTTCATGGCAAAGGCTGTGAATACTTATGTAAATGTGATTTCTTAGTTTTCTATTTTTAATAAATTCAAAAAAAGTCAAAAAAAAACTTTTTCACATTGTCATAATGGAGTATTTTGTGTAGAATTTTGAGGTAAGAGATTAAATTAATACAATATGGAATGAGGCTGTAACATGACAAAATGTGGAAAAAGTGAAGCGCTGTGAATACTTTCCGGATGCACTGTATCTAGCAACTTCAAGTATGAACAAGTTTGTACATGAACAACTATAGCATTGTACTGCCAAAATATTTTACTCTTGTAAGAGATTTTTGTTGTCACTGTTACATTTGGTAATGGTAATGGTTTTATTTCATTTGAACATGCATCAGATTACAATTGAGTGCATCCCATAATCAGTTCACAGTACCACATGTCCAAAAGGAGTAGGAAGAAGCAAAGCTTATTAAATCCTACCCCTCAATCTGGTACTTTTACAATCAGTAACTGTTACATTTATTCACTTCCTGTTTTCATAATACAGTTTAAGGTCTTTTTTTTTTTAATAATGCACCTCATACCGAAGTACGACTGAAGCATTTGTCCAAACAAAGGTACCTTTTAGTTGTACCAGGCATTAAACTGTAGAAACAATGGCGGTCTAATCATTTTTTTTCGTGACTGGATATGAAACAACAATACTCACATTCACGCCTATGGACAATTAACACAACATGCAAACTCTACACAGAGATACTCTCTAACCCTCCATCCCTGCCAACATGCTAACCACGAGTCCACCATGCAGCCATCATAATGATGCTAATCATAATGCTAAACCGTCAAAAGAACTTTGTTTTAAGTAACGTGAAATATTGCACAACATCATCAAACATGAAATATTGCACAACATCATCAAACGAGACGTACTATTCCAGAAAATCCCTCTCAAATCTGTAACTTGTACGATCATAAGATTTGTTTAAGCATTATTACTATTGTTGTCTGTGGCATATTCTTATGTGTGTGTGTCTGTGTGTGTGTTGCAGACAGCTGAAGAAACTGAGTGAGGACAGCCTCACCAAGCAGCCGGAGGAAGTGTTTGACATCCTGGAGAAGCTGGGCGAAGGGTGAGTCAGCCATGTTTCTCTCTTTTCGCTGCCTCTCTCTGTTTTCTCTCTGTCAATCCACTTCACTTCCTTTTTTCTCAACTTCCTGTTTGCTGCGCCCTGCAGGTCATACGGCTGTGTGTTCAAGGCACATTACAAGCAGACAGGCGAGATTGTGGCCATCAAACAAGTCCCTGTGGAGTCTGACCTGCAGGAGATCATCAAGGAGATCTCCATCATGCAGCAGTGCAACAGGTGGATGACATTTGCAAGTAGTGATTGTAGCTAGCAGTTAATAGTTAGTAATCACGCAGCAGCAGTTTGGGGAAAATTACAGTCAAACCTTAATTTCTGTATGGTTTGGTTTTTGAGCACATAAATAGTAAATAACAATAGGCTGTGTGTGTATGAGTTTATATTATGTCTTATTGATTTCTCATATGGCTTATTGTTTATGTCTACTGTCATTTGGTAACTGAAGTGAAAGGGTGACTATAAGGGCCTTATTTTATGTTTATATTTTATATTTATGTATATTTATGTATATTTATTTGTATTTATATTTATTTATATTTATTTATATTTATTTATATTTATTTATATTTATTTATTTATATTTATTTATATTTTAATGATGTTAAAGACCCTATTTAGTAGGCTGTAAACAGCTTTTCTGTGGTCTTACTAAGAAAATATTCAAATTGTAAAGAAAGCATCCTACTTTGCAGAACCAATGAACCTTGATAAGTGAGGTATTACGCCTGCACAGCGGGCGAGTGTTTAGCACGCAGACCTCACAGCTAGGAGACCAGGGTTCAATTCCACCCTCGGCCTCCCACATTCTAAAAACATGCTAGATTAATTGGCAACTCCAAATTGTCCATAGGTATGAATGTGAGTGTGAATGGTTGTTTGTCTATATGTGCCCTGTGATTGGCTGGCGACCAGTCCAGGGTGTAGCCCGCCTCTCGCCCGAAGACAGCTGGGATAGTCTCCAGGACCCCCCCTGGACCCTTGTGAGGATAAGCAATAGAAAATGAATGAATGAATGAGTTCTGCGCCTATTTTGTGTGGAAGTGGTAACTTTTTGGCTTCTTATTTTGTCTTTCCCTACCCTTGGCCATTTCTGTGTGGAGTTTGTATGTTCTCCGCGTGCATGTTTGGGTTTTCTCCGGGTACTCCGGTTTCCTCCCACATTCCAAAAACATGCTAGGTTAATTGGCGACTCCAAATTGTCCATAGGTATGAATGTGAGTGTGAATGGTTGTTTGTCTATATGTGCCCTGTGATTGGCTGGCGACCAGTCCAGGGTGTACCCCGCCTCTTTTTTTTAGTGATATAAGACAACAACTGGATGTTCTTCATCTGTTTGTGTGTGCAGCCCACATGTGGTGCGCTACTATGGCAGTTACTTCAAAAACAGCGACCTGTGGATCGTCATGGAATACTGCGGGGCCGGATCCGTGTCCGATATCATCCGAATACGCAGCAAGCCGGTAATCCTCGCCAACACTCAATGACTCCTTAGATTGCATCGCGGAGGAAGCACTTTGAAGTAGTTAAAACTTGCACAACACGGACCTAAAAGAATTGTGAAATGTTCCTTCTTATCATTTCTTCTTCTTTACACGTGTGCAGCTCACAGAGGAGGAGATCGCCACCATCCTGCAGTCGACTCTGAAAGGTCTGGAATACCTTCACTTCATGAGAAAAATCCACAGAGATATAAAGGCGGGAAACATCCTGCTCAACACGGAGGGTCAGGCCAAGCTGGCCGACTTTGGCGTCGCCGGTCAGCTGACAGTGAGTCCGCATCCGCCACGGCGTGTCCATCAGCATGAGCATCACTCACTCTTCTTTTCAGGACACCATGGCCAAGAGAAACACTGTGATCGGCACGCCTTTCTGGATGGCTCCGGAGGTTATCCAGGAGATCGGCTACAATTGCGTGGCGGACATCTGGTCTCTGGGAATAACAGCCATCGAGATGGCTGAGGGGAAGCCGCCGTACGCCGATATCCACCCCATGAGGGTGAGGCCATGCCCCCTGCCACCATGTGAATAATGTCTTTATGCATCACCACATATCATAACAATACCCAGCACCACATAACAGCATTGATTGAGACAACATCACGGAATCACAGTACTCACACCATGGAATATCCTCTTCCAGGCTATCTTCATGATCCCGACAAACCCTCCCCCAACATTCCGGAACCATGATCTGTGGTCACCGCAATTCCAGGATTTTGTTACTCAGTGTTTGGTGAAGAACCCGGAGAGCAGGGCCACCGCCACCCAGCTGCTGCAGGTAGCCGCACGCTAACTACACAGAATTTGATGCCCAAATGTCGTCATAGTGGAATAAAGGTGTTTTTGTTGTCACACTCACATTCATACCTATGAACAATTTGGAGTTGCTAATTAACCTAGCATGTTTTAGGAGTGTGGGAGAAAACCGGAGTACCCGGAGAAAACCCACACATGCACGGGGAGAACATGCAAACTCCACACAGAGATGGCCGAGGGTGGGGAAAGACAAAATAAGAAGCCAAAAAGTTACCACTTCCACACAAAATAGGAGAACTCATTCATTCATTCATTCATTCATTTTCTATTGCTTATCCTCACAAGGGTCATGGGGGGTCCTGGAGCCTATCCCAGCTGTCTTCGGGCGAGAGGCGGGTGCACCCTGCCTATGCCCATACCTATGGACAATTTGGAGTCGCCAATTAACCTAGCATGTTTTTTTTTTAAATGTGGGAGGAAACCGGAGTACCCGGAGAAAACCCACGCATGCACGGGGAGAACATGCAAACTCCACACAGAGATGGCCAAGGGTGGAATTGTTCGGTTGTGTTTTAAGTCATTAAAATACGGGAATATAAAGTCAAAATCAAGCTAAAATCAGTATGCGGATCAAAAGATCAGGAAAAAGCCGAAACAAAGAAATGGCAAGATACTGCAACTACGACATATTATCATCAGTGTACTCGTTAATGCATGATCACAGCATGGATATGAAACCATTCAACATTGTAAGAGGTTTTTTTAGAGGGCTTCATAGACAAAGTAGGTGTGTCCCAATGATGTGCATTGTTAGCTAGCTCATCAACTCGTTTTCTTGTGTTGCAATATAATGTTTTTTTTTTTGTTGAGAAAGAGTCGATAAGAAAGAAACCGTTAACTTTACTGGACTTCAAATTATGGAAATGACAGAATTATTTTGTTTTCCGTGCTCTCAGCATCGCTTTATCAAGTCGGCCAAGCCCAGCACCATCCTCAGACCACTCATCGCCGATGCCATGGAGATTAAACTGAAGCGACAGGAGGAGGCCGAGCACAGAGAACAGGATGCCGACGATGACGACAATTCGGTAATGTCCTTACTATACGGCACACACACAATGTAGTTGTTGATATGGCAGGATGACAATAAGAACTCTGTGTTTCAGGAAGAGGATGAAGTCGACCAGGGGACCATGGTGAGGGCGGGGTCGGGCAACTCGGGAACCATCCGCGCGGCCGGCTCGCTGACGTGTTCGCCTGGCGGGACATCGGGCACCATGATCGAACACGACGACTCTGGAACCATGCAGTCACAGCTCGGCACCATGGTCATCAACTCCGATGACGAGGAGGAAGAAGAGGACGGCACCATGAAAAGTAAGAATGGTTTACATGGGAGAATTGTTTGGAAATCTGGATCAGACTTAGTTTGACTTTACACACCGATTTTTGGAGGACAGATTGCGAAATGTACTGTAAAAATGACTATGGCAGGGTTTTCCAAAGTGCGGCCAGGGGCCCATTTCCGGCACGTGGCTGTTTCATTTTAATTAGCCCATCATATTTTAAAATACAATTTAACCAGAAAACAACAACAAAACTGAAAAATTTGCTGTAATTTTACCAAAATACAGTCAAAATAATAAATGAAAAAAGTACATCGGAACATCAGAAATAAAACATTTTAATATTATGAGGAATAGTAGAAAAAGAGACATTTAAAGACAATTTTAAATCACAATATTATGAAAATAAAACTGAGAATGAAGTTGACTTCGAGCGAGAGGCGGGGTACACCCTGGACTGGTGGCCAGCCAATCACAGGGCACAAAAAGACAAACCACCATTCACATTCATACCTATGGACAATTTGGAGTCGCTAATTAACCTAGCATGTTTTTGGAATGTGGGAGGAAACCGGAGTACCCGGAGAAAACCCACGCATGCACGGGGAGAACATGCAAACTCCACACAGAGATGGCTGAGTGTGGAATCGAACTCGGGTCTCCTAGCTGTGTGGCCTACCTGCTAACCACTAAATTGTAAAAATTGTAATTTATGTAAAGTTTGGTTGGGAAAACAGCTATATTATCAGAAAGTTTACAAATGTGGAAAACAAAAATATCAGCAGCAAAAATTGAAAAAAATAGCAGTAATCTAACGATAATAATCAAGTGAAAAAAATCTGTAATTTTACTTGTGTATACACTATATACTACTATACATACTACAGTGCATCCGGAAAGTATTCACAGCGCTTCACTTTTCCCACATTTTGTCATGTTACAGCCTCATTCCAAATTGTATTAATTTAATTTCTTACCTCAAAATTCTACACAAAATACTCCATTATGACAATGTGAAAAAGTTTTTTTTTTACTTTTTTCGAATTTATTAAAAATAGAAAACTAAGAAATCACATTTACATAAGTATTCACAGCCTTTGCCATGAAGCTCAAAATTGAGCTCAGGTGCATCTTTTTTCCACTGATCATCCTTGAGATCTTTCTACAGGTTAATTGGAGTCCATCTGCAGTAAATTCAGTTGATTGGACATGATTTGGAAATATAATAACTGTCTATATAAGGTCCCACAGTTGACTGTGCATGTCAGAGCACAAACACCAAGCATGAAGTCAAAAGAACTGTCTGTAGACCTGCGAGACAGGATTGTCTTGAGGCACAAATCTGGGGAAGGATACAGAAACATTTCTGCTGCTTTGAAGGTCCCAATGAGCACAGTGGCCTCCATTATTCAGAAATGCAAGACGTTTGGAACCACCAGGACTCTTCCTAGAGCTGGCCGGCCTTCTAAACTGAGCGATCGGGGAAGAAGGGCCTTAGTCAGGGAGGTGACCAAGGCCCCGATGGTCACTCTGTCAGAGCTCCAGCGTTCCTCTGTGGAGAGAGGAGAGCCTTCCAGAAGGACAACCATCTCTGCAGCAATCCACCAATCAGGCCTGTATGGTAGAGTGGCCAGACGAAAGCCACTCCTTAGTAAAAGGAACATGGCAGCCCATCTGGAATTTGCCAAAAAGCACCTGAATGACTCTCAGACCATGAGAAACAAAATTCTCTGGTCTGATGAGACAAAGATTGAACTCTTTGGTGTGAATGCCAGGCGCCATGTTTGGAGGAAACCAGGCACTGCTCATCACCAGGCCAATACCATCCCTACAGTGAAGCATGGTGGTGGCAGCATCATGCTGTGGGGATGTTTTTCAGCAACAGGAACTGGCAGACTAGTCAGGATAGAAGGAAAAATGAATGCAGCAATATATAGAGATATCCTGGATGAAAACCTGCTCCAGAGCGCTCTTGACCTCAGTAGACTGGTCATGTACCTTGACCATATAGACAGTAGACATTAGCACACAGCCAAGAGCTCAAAAGATTGGCTTCAGAACCACTCTGTGAATGTCCTGGAGTGGCCTAGCCAGAGTCCAGACTTGAATCCGATCGAACATCTCTGGAGAGATCTGAAAATGGCTGTGCACAGACGTCTCCCATCCAGCCTGATGGAGCTTGAGACTTATTGCAAAGAAGAATGGGCAAAACTGCCTGAAGATAGGTGTGCTAAACTTGTGGGATCATATTCAAAAAGACTTGAGGCTGTAATTGCTGCCAAAGGTGGATCAACAAAGTATTAAGCAAAGGCTGTGAATACTTATGTAAATGTGATTTTTTTTGTTTTCTATTTTTAATCAATTCAAAACATGTAAAAAAAAACTTTTTTCACATTGTCATAATGGAGTATTTTGTGTAGAATTTTGAGGTAAGAGATTAATTTAATACAGTTTGGAATGAGGCTGTAGCATGACAAGATGTAGAAAAAGTGAAGCGCTGTGAATACTTTCCGGATGCACTGTATATACTGTTTGATGATTATGGCATACAGTACCCATAGGGGGTACGTGAATAAAAATGAAAAACAGATAGCGCCCAATTCTCAAAATTACAAAATGCGCCTGAACGCCTTACAGTGCTACAGGAAGGCAGCGGAGCCGTCCATTCAAATTAAATGGATTGAAAGGGAAGAATGCCAACATCAGGGTGGAATAAAAAATATGTAGGATGATAATTGATCTATTTATTAGCGCTCATGTCAAACTTTATACAAATGTCACCATGCAAAATACACATTTTTCACGCAGAATTACTATAAAATAAATGAACCCATGTATTATCTCCAATATTTCAAGTTAATTCAGTTAATAAGGTTTATCATTTTTAAGTGAGCAGGAGTAGGGGGTACCTAGCTTCCTAGCTGTAGGTTCCTAGCTGTAGATCCAGTTAGCTTTCTAACCACAAGAGGGCGCAGTAAGCTCTTTAATGCTTGGACAGTACCCCGTTTTATTGGGAAGATACATTGTCTTTTTAAAAATTGTAAAGAAACGACTCAAATAACTTGTTAATGTCACTAAAAAATGAGAAAGGTTAAATTTTCACGATGTGTGAAAGACACAAACTCACTATTGAAGGGGTTTGGACGGATTTGATGCAACATTAAACGTAAAAAAAAAAAACAGCGTTTGATAGCCTAATTTGCATACAATGCAATTAGTGTTCAGATCTCCCTCAATTTGTTACATTTTGAAACCTGATTCTGATATTATTTACGTTGGCCTCAGCAGTGGGCTGTACTCCGTGATGACAAAGCAAAAAGGAAGGAAAAAATAAAGACAAGAGTTATCCGATAGACAGCACCACGCAAAATGCTGCGACATAACAAATGTAAAAATACATTAGAGACACTCAGAGTCTGACGTCAGACTATTCGGTTAGTATCGAACTCAAGCACATTTTGTCGTTAAAATTACATTACTACTCTTTCCCCTACTCTGTGTGTGTGTGTGTGTGTGTGTGTGTGTGTGTGTGTGTGTGTGTGTGTGTGTGTGTGTGTGTGTGTGTGTGTGTGTGTGTGTGTGTGTGAGTGAGTGAGCTAATGACAACAGTGGTCCCCGGGATCCAAATGAGCTACTAGATCAGATATCGATCATCCCTAATGCTTGTGAATAATGAAGAGGCTTTTTATTTCCAAATGATTCTCCCACAAATGTAATGCTACACATTCCATCGGGCGCATCTGCATGTTGGAAAGCAAAGCGTTTGCCCACGGATTCTACTTTGTCCACCATGTGGTCACTTTTGTCACGAAGTAGACGTACTTTAAACACACACACACTCATCATAACAGCAACTCCATTCTTGGTCTGCTTCTTAACAGACCTCATTTGCACATGCTCAGCCAGAGAATACTTTGTAGTTACATCTAGTGAGTACAGTCGTCCTTGTTTATAGTGGTTCATTGGTTCTGCAACTGCCATTAAATGAATTTCCACAATATAGGACTCAATGTTAATAAATTTAATATATTTGTAGTTTTTTTTGTAGACATGAAATAACACCCTCGGCCATCTGTGTGGAGTTTGCATGTTCTCCCCATGCATACGTGGGTTTTCTCCGGGTACTCCAGTTTCATCCCACATTCCAAAAACATGCTAGGTTAATTGGCAAATTGAGAAAACGAAGGAGGAATCATTGAGGACAAACTGACTCCATGTCTGCTTTTTGTCTGTCAAACGTACTTTTATCGCTCGCATTTTTACTGAAAGCAACGCCGACTCCTTCGCTTTCCACCTGTTCTAGCTCCGCCTTTCTTTATTTCACATCCAAGCCAAGTATGACACGCTGGAAGATGAACATGCTGATAGATAACATGAACAGGTGGTCGGAATTATGCCTTATTCATTCATTTCCTATGCAGCTTAGTCCTATTTGGGTCACGGGAGAATGCTGGAGCCTATCCCAGCTGACTGGCACACCCCGAACTGGTCGCATATGCCTTAAGTTAACACCTAAAATAGAGTACTAAAACATTAAATACAATAATTAAATAGAAATGGTAATACGGTGAAAGCTTGGTTAGCATCATGAAGCCATTCCAGAAGGTCTCACTCTAACCAAAATGTACTCTAACCAAGGGGTTCTCAAATGGTCTCAACTTGGGAACACATTTTCCAATGTTTGTTATTTATTGAAATCATTTTCTTTTTATTGTTTACACACTAGGCAGCACGGCAGAGTGGTTAGCGTGCAGACCTCACAGCTATGAGACCAGGGTTCAATTCCACCCTCGGCCATCTCTGTGTGGAGTTTGCATGTTCTCCCCGTGCATGCGTGGGTTTTCTCCGGGTACTCCGGTTTCCTCCCACATTCCAAAAACATGCTAGGTTAATTGGCGACTCCAAATTGTATGAATGTGAGTGTGAATGGTTGTTTGTCTATATGTGCCCTGTGAATGGCTGGCGACCAGTCCAGCGTGTACCCCGCCTCTCGCCCAAAGACAGCTGGGATAGGCTCGAGCACCCCCCGCGACCCTCGTGAGGAAAAAGCGATAGAAAATGAATGAATGAATGCATAAAATAACACCCCTCTATCTTTATACTCCTATTATTACTGCACTGCATGAACTTGAGACGGATAATGGGTAGCGAGTTAGCGAGCTAACCAGTTAGCCTCAAATTTATTAATTCTAAACTTAAATGGGAACTGCACTTTTTTGCCCATCATTCACAATCCTTATTTGAAACATGGAACACATATTTATTTCCGTTTTTTGTGCATTCTAGTGTGAGAAAACGAGTTAATATGAGCTAGCTAACAACAGGTGTCATGGGAAATACCTATTTTGCAGTCAGAAAAAACTCAAAAGAACGCCAACAGTGTTTCCTTTACATAACTGACTTATACGTTAAGCAAGCTACAGCGATATTATTGTAGCATCCAACATGAAAACTATTTTTACCTGGCGCTGCACACCTCGCTAACCGCTAGTCTCAGCGTCATTCACAGACGGAAGAGTGGATGCCTAGCTCTCTATTTTGCTACAAAGATACAACAAGATGCTCATTTGCGGTCCCCATTTTTTACCTGAGGACTGGAGCACACGTCTTGTGCTGGAAGACACAGCCATCCCAAGGAGAGCGGACATCATGTGTTGTCGCTGTGTCTATGTTGCTGTTGCTGACAAAACTAGCATAAATATGTGTATGTGGTTGGAAAAGTTTCAGAAATGTTTTCATTCATTCATTCATTTTCTACCGCTTATCCTCGCGGGGGTGCTGGAGCCTATCCCAGCTGTCTTCGGGCGAGAGGCGGGGTACACCCTGGACTGGTGGCCAGCCAATCACAGGGCACATAGTATAGACAAACAACCATTCACACTCACATTCATACCTATGGACAATTTGGAGTCGCTAATTAACCTAGCATGTTTTTGGAATGTGGGAGGAAAACCCAAGTACCCGGAGAAAACCCACACGTGCACGGTGACCACTTCCACACAAAATAGGAGGAGAACTCATTCATTCATTCATTTTCTGTTGCTTATCCTCACGAGGGTTGCGGGCATGCTGGAGCCTATCCCAGCTGTCTTCGGGCGAGAGACAGGGTACACCCTGGACTGGTGGCCAGCCAATCACAGGGCATATATACACAAACAACCATTCACACTCACATTCATACCTATGGACAATTTGGAGTCGCTAATTAACCTAGCATGTTTTTGGAATGTGGGAGGAAACCGGAGTACCCGGAGAAAACCTGTGCATGCGGGGGTTTTCCAGGAGAACATGCAAACTCCACACAAAGATGGCCGAGGGTGGAATTGAACCCTGGTCTCCTAGCTGTGAGGTCTGCGTGCTAACCACTCGACCGACGTGCCGCCTAATGTTTGATATATTTGCCCAAATAAATTTTTTTTTTTTAAAAAGAAGCCAAAAACTTACCACTTCCACATGGAATGGAAGGAGAATTTTTTCCCCCTCTATCATGTCGAACCTGCCATGCCTGATTTCATTGCTTCATTCAGTTTTAAGGTAATGTAGTGTAAGGTAAGGTAATGTCTCAATGTTTTGGGACATGTCAGATTTAATCAGATTTATCGTAAGCCTTAATGTAAATATATAAGTAAGTAGAACACGTCGTACTTATAGCAGCCACAGCGTTTGACACAAACATTTATGCTTTGCAGGAAGGGGTGAGAGCATGCAGCCCACCAAGCCGTCCTTCTTGGAATACTTTGAGCAGAAGGAGAAGGAGGCTCACAGTCAGAATGGAGAAGGAAGAGGAGGAGATCACCCTGCAGACTACCGCAAAATGCCCACTGAAGGAGATCTGGAAGTGGTGAGTTGAACGTTGAAAGCTGCTTTCTTTCCCAGAGACCTTTCAATCAGGACCATGAGTTGCTGCTGCCATTAAATATTTAAAATGTAACCTTTTCAACATCTAAGGTGGTTCCTCCTGGCAGGACACCACTGCTGGAGAGTCTGGTCCCGCTCTCTGTCAAAGCCTCAACATGTCAGCCGACAGCAACTAGCGAGCTTTACCTCGAAACCACATATATCATCTTTTTTTCTTCTTTCTTTGATCTGAACTATAACTTACTTTACTTGTATGCACACCATTTAATCTAGCTTGTTGGGTGGTCTCACACAGTTTTCCAACCAATCCAAGTCCAAACCTTTTCCAGCGAGGGCTTCATAGTGAAAAATGAAAGGATGGAAGGGCCACTTGGATGTTTTGTATTAATAAAAGGTGCATCTTAGCTTATGTTATAGCTTATATTATAACTATAATAATTCATTAATTTTCTACCGCTTATCCTCATGAGGGTTGCGGGGGTGCTGGAGCCTATCCCAGCTGTCTTCGGGCGAGAGGCGGGGTACACCCTGGAGTGGTCGCCAGCCAATCACAGGGCACAAAAGGACAAACAACCATTCACACTCACATTCATACCTATGGACAATTTGGAGTCGCCAATTAACCTAGCATGTTTTTGGAATGTGGGAGGAAACCGGAGTACCCGGAGAAAACCCACACATGCACGCGGAGAACATACAAACTCCACACAGAAATGGCCGAGGGTAGGGAAAGACAAAATAAGAAGCCAAAAAGTTACCACTTCCACACAAAATAGGAGGAGAACTCATTCATTCATTCATTTTCTATTGCTTATCCTCACGAGGGTCCGGGGGGGTCCTGGAGACTATCCCAGCTGTCTTCGGGCGAGAGGCGGGGTACACCCTGGACTGGTGGCCAGCCAATCACAGAGCACATATAGACAAACAACCATTCACACTCACATTAATACCTATGGACAATTTGGAGTCGCCAATTAACCTAGCATGTTTTTGGAATGTGGGAGGAAACCGGAGTACCCGGAGAAAACCCACGCATGCACAGGGAGAACATGCAAACTCCACACAGAGATGGCCGAGGGTGGAATTGAACTCAGGTCTCCTAGCTGTGAGGCATGTGCGCTAACCACTGTAGACCCCAGGCTGCACTTTGGACACCTGCTTCTGCTTATAAACTGTTCATAGATAAATATTAATACTTTATTTGAAGTAAATAAATAATCAAATTCAGACCAATTACAAATTTGGATAATTTCTCAATGCACACCTGATGACTGTCAGGTCATACTAATGTGCCGCAGCACCAACGGGTGGGAATCGTGGATGGAACAGATGGTCTCAGATGAGTGTAGGAGTCTCATGGACAGTTTACAATTAAATTCAAAACATGAGTAGATAAAAGGAAGACATTTGTGATGTCATGCGTCAGTCAAATACGCCTAGCTTCTCTACGTACCTCCCGGCCTGGGCTCTTGGGCGCCTCCGTGACAACACGCTGGAGGAAGAACTAAGCTACATTATTGATGAGCAGCAGATGTGGAACATCCAAAGCTTCCGTCTATTTCGGCTGCATCATTTGTGCGAGGCACCCAACTGTGACCGTTTGAGCGCGTGCATACTAGTTGCGATGATGATGACTGTAAACAAACACACAACCTAATGGAAGGGTGCACAAACCTTTTACAGTGTGCCAAAGAACAAGCAAGTTCTAAAATGGCTTGCATCATTCTTAATGATGACTGCTTCTTATCTTGTTAAATGGATGCCTCTCAGTACAAAAAACAGCAACATTTATTATCTTCATTCAGGAAAGATTTCCTTCCATTCACTCACTTATTCTCATCACGATGATGATGATGGTGTGTGTGTGTGTACATTTGAGGAGAGCACTGAAGCGCGGCCATGCTAAATGTTTCATCTTTTTATTTACGTGTGAGTGCTGCTGCAGACTTTGTTTACTTTCCTACGGCCAACCAAACTGCATGGACAAAAGGTATTGGGGCAGCTACAGGAAGCGTAAGGTGAAGAAAATGCTGTCGAGAACAGCTTTTGTTCTTCTGGGAAGACTATCAACAAAGGTCAAAAGTCACTGATTTCCCGCAACAAACTCCTCCAAGCATGTCTTTATGCATGTTGCTCTGTGCGCTGGGGAAAGAAAAGAGTGTTCCCATAAAGTTGGAAGCACCCAATTGTCTAAAAAGCGTGAAGAATGAAGATTCAGGGGCATTTAAAGACTCAAGTCCAACCTCTCATCCTTGTTGCATGCCTTAACACGCCATCCACTATAGAACAAGGATGTCCAAATTACAGTCAGGGGGCCATTTCCAACCGGCAGAAATTGGAAATTGCATTAATTTCACAACATGAAAGTCAAAATATTACAAGAAAAAAGTTGTAATACAAAATAATAATAATAATGACAAAAAAATTTCACTAGCACAACATCATATTTTGAGGAAAAATAATGTCATTGTAGGATTTTTTAATTTTTTTTAAAAAAGCTCCAATATGAGAAAATAACATTGGGGCAAAGTTATATGAGAATAAGGTCAACATTTGATTGGAATAAAGTCATCAATATTATCAGAACTAAACTGACGAGAAGAAAGTTAAAATACAGTGGTTGGAAAATTTGAAAAAAACTGCAGAAATAGATTTTTTTATATATAAATATATATTACGAAAAGGTCTACATTTTACACAAAAGTAAAGTACTATTAGTAATAGTAGTATTAGTAATAGCTGCTAATTATGAGTAGTACATAATTTGAAATTATGAGAAACAAAACACTTGCATAAAGTCAAACTATTATGGCAATAAATTATTATTATTATTATTATTATTATTACAAGAAGAAATTTACCAAGATTATTAAAGAAGGAAGTTGAAGGGGGTGCTGCCAGCCAATCACAGGGCACATACAGACAACCATTCACACTCATGTGGGAGAAAACCGGAGTACCCGGAGAAAACCCACGCATGCACGGGGAGAACATGCAAACTCCACACAGAGATGGCCGAGGGTGGGGAAAGACAAAATAAGAAGCCAAAAAGTTACCACTTCCACACAAATTAGGAGGAGAACTCATTCATTCATTTTCTACCGCTTTTCCTCACAAGGGTCGCGGGGGGTGCTGGAGTCTATCCCAGCTGTCTACGGGTGAGAGGCGGGGTACACCCTCGACTGGACCAATCACAGGGCACATATAGACAAACAACCATTCACACTCACATTCATACCTATGGACAATTTGGAGTCGCTAATTAACCTAGCATGTTTTTGGAATGTGGGAGGAAACCCAGAGAAAACCCTGAACATGCAAACATGCACACCGAGGGTGGAATCGAACCCTGGTCCTCCTAGCTGTGAGGTCTGCGCGCTAACCACTTTACCGCCTTGCCGCCGAAGTTGATACAAATACAGATAAATAACTTTTGTATCCTTCCCCTAAACCATGATGTTGAACAATCTTTGCTCTCAGGTCATTTGGCAGTTGTTTTGAGGCTTTTATTTAATAATTAGTGTCAAAGGTATTCAAATCAATAAAACAAGGGTGCCCAAATTTAGGCATCTGCCTACTTTAGTTCGTATAATGAATGCGCACTTTTTGTAAATGCTGTAAAATTGACAATAAGCGTTACTTCTCTTTTCTTCAATTGTTTACTTTGGACAACACGACTTATGGTTATGTCATATAGTCATTCAACAAGCCATCATAATGTATAACACATGTTATGGTATTTAACAGGGATTTGAAATACATACACATCATAAGCATACATACAATCATATGACAAATGTTGGGCCAATAGGATCAGTCGAATTGGACCGAACAATAGCCATCACAGGAAGTACGCAGTCCAGGAAAAAAAAAGACAAGAACCTGCTATAATGCGAGTTTGTTTTCTTTTTTCATATATAATGTGCCTTATTTTGTCTGATTATATCTCGTATATTGTGTAATAGGAGCGGTGAGGTGACTATAGGGGTGTTATTTCATGTCTCCATAGCTCTAATAATGTTAAAAAAAACATATTAATAAATCGTAAACAGGTTTTCTATGCCATAAATACAAAACTATTCCATTTATTAATATTAAATTTTTTGCAAAGGACAGGGATGACTGTTTTTTTTTCTTCAAATATATAACTTCAAATATCAAAGTGCATCTTTTCATTTTTGACGATGGAAAAAGTTTGGACACCCCTGCACTAGAAGAAGTGTCAAATCAAATCACCAAGTCTCGGCTGCACGAGTGCGGTGTTACTTTATCCGGATTGATTGTGGCTCATAAATAGCTGCAGACAGAGTGCGTGCTGGGAAAAAGGGTCAGGGGGAGGGGGGGGTGGTGTTCCTCTGGGACACGCTGAAGGCATCGTCTCACTACAAGTAAAAAGATGAAACCTCCGCAAGCGTATTTTTAGCTAAAGTGTCCCGTTACACCCACAGCGCACCTCGCTCGGAAAGAATGGGAATGGAAATCAAGGTGTCCGATACGCTAACATAGTCATCAGCACGGTGGTGACGTGGTTTGCCATGTATGGGGTTGGACCTCTATGTGTGGAACTTGCATGTGCTCTTGTGTGGGTTCCAGTCCAAAAACACTCAATTGTCCGGTGACAACTCACCCATCACCTTGAACATGAAAATGGATGGATCAGTGTGTCTCTGGATAGAATGGATAGTTGGGACACTATAGACCAGGGGTCTCAAACTCAATTTACCTGGGGGCCACTGGAGCTCGGGTCTGGGTGAGACTGGGCTGCATCAGGTTTTCAAAAAAAAAAAACAACACATTTATTAAAAACAGAAAAATGAATAAACTTTGCTTTACAAGAAAAGCTCTGATAAAACATTCCACTGTTCTCAAATATCTTATTTTTTATTTTTCTACACAAAATAAGATGAAAAATGAATAAACAAATCAAGAATAAAGAAAATCAATCAATCAGTAATAAATAAATATAATAATAATAATAACCACATATAGTTGGTGGGTAGACAAATTATTTTTTTCAGATTAAAATGAACAAAGCATTATTAGAGCCCTGTAGACATGACAAAACACGACTATAGTCATTTATACTCTTTTTATTTACAACATATTGCGCAACTGCAGGGTCTTGAGACACATGCTAACTCGCAAACTAGAGAGCTAGCAACCTAAACGGTAGCCTTCAAGTTATTTCCTTTAAACTTAAATAGCCAAAAACTTACCACTTCCACACGGATAGGGAGGATAACTATTAACAGTTATTTAACCTTTAACATGAACATTAATCAAACGTAATAATTTTTTCTGGGTACATGATACCATACAGCATCCATATCAAACTTGCGCGGGCCGCACTAACATTAAACTTTCATATCAAGGCAGGGGCCTCAAACTAGTGTCCTGCGGGCCACATTTGGCCCGTGGGCCGCGTGTTTGAGACCCCTGCCATAGACAGATTCTGATCAGCGAGTCATTACATTATATTTAGTGTGTATATGACACAGAACCATAAACAACTTTATCTTTCTCCGTTCTTCGTTCTTTCAAGCACTGGGTCGTGCACGGATGACGCATTCAAAGACATTGCGTGTTTGTGGGTGCTCAAGAAAAATCCAGGTTCCATTGTATCTGCTTGTCGTTTCCACCGGGAGGGGCCACGGTTGACTTCAAGCTGTCTGTCGTGTGTCACCACCGTAGGTCAGCTCGTGGTCGGTGGAGGAGCTCCGTCAGCGCCTGGCTTCATTGGACCCGCAGATGGAGCAAGAGATCGAGGAGATCCACCAGCGGTACCAAGCCAAGAGGAAACCCATCCTGGACGCCATCGAGGCCAAGAAGAGGCGGCAGCAGAACTTCTGAGAGGCGTCGTCGTCATCTGTCTGGACGGGTGAAGACTTCTGAACTTGTCAGTGCGACCCGGGACACGGAACGGGATCACGGTACGTAGGCGCCGCCATGTTGTCCCCCACTCCCCCTCACCTCATGCACCAGAATGTAGCACCAGCTGTTCTTACTCATAGTTTTGATGACGACCACCATCTTGTGTGAGCTTTCCTCAAAGCTTTGGACCATCAGGTGGTCATTCCTCAGGGCATATGTGTATATTAGTTATAAGTTATGAAATGTGCAGCATGTTGGCATACTACTGCTTTCACACAACAGATAACCTGTAACTTAATAAGAGGATAAAGTCTTATAAAAGGGAAATAAAACGGATCACTTGAAAGCATCATCACTTTCATAAGTACACTGTACTTAGTTCCTGTGTTTGCCAGCGTAGCGCCGTCCCAAAAACATTCATGTCCTTGCATATTTCCCTTCAATTATACAATCACGAAAAATTAATTTTTGACTTCTTCTGGCTTGCGTGTTCCCCCAAACCCCCCCTCAAATGAAGCGGCCATTATGCTTTGTGGCCATTATGCCTACCCTCTCCGTAGGCTACGTAGCCAAGATGGCTACTATTGATGATGCCAAGTGTCCTTCACTGCACCCTCACCATTTTGAGTCTCGTGTGGACACTTACTAAAGCAGTGATTTTCAACCACTGTGCCGCGGCACACTAGTGTACCTTGAGAAACCGTCAGGTGTGCCGTGAGGAATTATCCAATATCACTTTTTATAGTTAACATTTATTAATCATCATTTGCAAATATTATGTCAATAGCCATTATATCAATAGTATACATGGACCCAAATATTCCAATTGCATTTGGTTTATTTGCTCAAACGGAAAGAATTGAACAGGGATGGAATATTCCTTTAACCAATCCGATTGAGGTATCTTGTACCCGCTCAAACGGAAAGTTGTCAGGGTGCGTTCTTCTTCGTGGTGTTTTTCTTCTTCTGTTGTTTATTGGCGGTTGGCAAGCAGCTTTCGTATGCATTACCGCCATCTGTGGAACAGAATCTAAACCCTTCTATACTTTATTCACAAGTGCAGTTTCATTAAAAAAGAAAATATATATCTATATAAAACATGTCCTGAGTTTAATTATAAAATATTAGCAAGATTGAATTTGATCTTTTCCTGTTTAAATTTATCCCGGGTGCGTTCTTTCAGCGCATGCTCAGATATGACATAACACGCAGATCCAGACGTTCTTCACTTTTAAAAATGGAGGCCAGCAATCGGCACTGGACTAAGCAAAGTTTGTTTTTGATTCAAACTAAATTTCAAGACTGGACAGACGAAAAACTGGTAATACGGAGTTATTCCAACAAGTGAAAGAAAAACTTGGGGAAGCCGGTATCACGTGATGTTGATGTTTACGTTTTACTGGGCATGCCCTATTGACTATTCTGGTTGATTTTCACGGCACATGTAGACAAGAGATTGGAGTGTCTGTGGTGTAAAGACTGGCAGAGCAATGTAATATTGGTCCGTGTGGCAACACCTACCTTGTTCCTCCCATAGACTTATTGATGCACGTGTGAGGTCGTGGTGACATTTTTGGTTAGTGGTGTGCCACAAGATTTTTCCAATGTAAAAAACGTGCCGTGGCTCAAAAAGGTTGAAAAACACTGTACTAAAGAGCCGCCATTTTGAATAATGGCATTCTTGCTAAGTCCACAATGACGGTAAACTGTCAAAAAATGTGCACACTCAGGAACTAAGTACACACTGTACGCTGTATACTTATCGAAGTGTACAGATGGAAGGATTGCATTTGAGACGCTGTCAAGTCAGAAACACTGGATTAACATGAGCGCCACAAATATGGACGCCACCGTGCACAAGCAATATGGCAACCTTGTGTTTGGAACTGGTAAACGTGAGCAAGGCGCGTTCTTGTCCGCCATTTTGACTGCTTTGATGCGACAAAGGGAAGTCCTTTCGAAAACTTGTGCTTTGCTGAGTTTGGTTGAAATGTTGCTGCCTTAAAACTGCTGCTGATGTTTGATGTCTTTTATTTGTGGAAAGAATAAACACAAATCTTGTTATTTTTATGCTTCTTCTTCGGTCGTTGTCACGCTGAGGTCTCATCAAATTAGCGTCTCGTCACAGCTGACGTGACTCTGCCTCCACGTAGCTGTAGTTGATCACACCACCGCCGTCGTCCTCGTATTGTACGTCAACATCATCCGACTCCGCCCCTTCCTGGCCCTCTTCGTCCCCGCAGCTAGGTGTCTTCCTGCGGCGGTGGCTGCTGTTGCCGTTGCGTACAGAAGCTTCCAGCGCCTTCTGGCGCCGATAGAAGTGTGAGAACTTGTTGAAGATGATAGTGATGGGCAGCGCCACGACCAGGGTGCCGCCCAGAATGCAGCCGCTGGCTGCCAGCTTGCCCGGCACCGTCACGGGCACCACGTCCCCGTAGCCCACCGTGGTCATGGTCACCGTCCCCCACCACCAGCATGCCGGGATGGTGTCCAGGCCCACGTCCTGCACAGGGACACTCGCACGTCAACATGCAAACAGAGACGAGACAGCAGATGAGTGTGAAAGTAATCATGACACAAGGATACTTGACCTCCTCGTACTCGGCGGTGTAGGCCATTCCGGAAAAGACGGACACTCCCACGGCGAGATAGAGCAGCAGAATGCCCACCTCACGGTAACTGTGCTGCAAGATGGAGGACAGCTCGCCATGTGAAAAAAGGTAATGGTTTTATTTCATTTGAACATGCATCAGATTACAATTGAGTGCATCCCATAATCAGTTCACAGTTCCACATGTCCAAAAGGAGTAGGAAGAAGCAAAGCTTATTAAATCCTACCCCTCCATCTGGGACTTTTACAATCAGTAACTGTTACATTTGTTCACTTCCTGCTTTCCATAATACAGTTTAAGTTTTTTTTTTTTTTTTAAATTTTATGTTTTAATAATGTACCTCGTACCGAAGTACAAGGTGATATGAGCATCCAATGACATAATGGGTACCATAGTAAGTGTCAATATAGTGATATATATATAGCACATCATGACTGGTTCAAGACTCTTCATGAATTATCCTTACTGACCTTTTTTGCAGTACATTTAGCGAGTGAAGATTGCTTTTATAGTTATTAGCCCATATTTCCACACAATAAGTAAGATATGGTAGAACCAGAGAGCAATAAAGAGTGTGGAGTGATTTCTGATTGAGAACTAATTTTGCTTTGTTCAATACTGAAATATTTCTGGCCACCTTATGTTGTATATTTGTAATATGAGGTTTCCAGCTCATATTTTCATCTATTGTGATCCCCAGAAATGTATTTTCGTTCACCCTTTCAATGTCCACACCGTCTATTTGTATTTGCTGGTGCGTGTCCTTTCTGCTGTTACCAAACAGCATGATTTTAGTTTTACTTAGGTTCAAGGACAATCTATTATCATCAAACCATCTTTTTAGTGTGACCATTTCTTCTCTGACCTTTCTAATGATTTTGTCTGTATTACCTCCAGAACAAAAAGCAGTGGTATCATCCGCAAATAATACCAGCTTTAAGTCTTTCATGACTTTGGTGATATCATTGATGTACAAGTTGAACAGTTTTGGTCCCAGTATTGACCCCTGGGGAACCCCGCACTTAATATATGAACTTGCAGATGTGTATTCTCCTAGCTGTATAGTTATAAGTTATAGTAAAGTTATAGTTATAAGTTATGAAATGTGCAGCATGTTGGCATACTACTGCTTTCACACAACAGATAACCTGTAACTTAATAAGAGGATAAAGTCTTATAAAAGGGAAATAAAACGGATCACTTGAAAGCATCATCACTTTCATAAGTACACTGTACTTAGTTCCTGTGTTTGCCAGCGTAGCGCCGTCCCAAAAACATTCATGTCCTTGCATATTTCCCTTCAATTATACAATCACGAAAAATTAATTTTTGACTTCTTCTGGCTTGCGTGTTCCCCCAAACCCCCCCTCAAATGAAGCGGCCATTATGCTTTGTGGCCATTATGCCTACCCTCTCCGTAGGCTACGTAGCCAAGATGGCTACTATTGATGATGCCAAGTGTCCTTCACTGCACCCTCACCATTTTGAGTCTCGTGTGGACACTTACTAAAGCAGTGATTTTCAACCACTGTGCCGCGGCACACTAGTGTACCTTGAGAAACCGTCAGGTGTGCCGTGAGGAATTATCCAATATCACTTTTTATAGTTAACATTTATTAATCATCATTTGCAAATATTATGTCAATAGCCATTATATCAATAGTATACATGGACCCAAATATTCCAATTGCATTTGGTTTATTTGCTCAAACGGAAAGAATTGAACAGGGATGGAATATTCCTTTAACCAATCCGATTGAGGTATCTTGTACCCGCTCAAACGGAAAGTTGTCAGGGTGCGTTCTTCTTCGTGGTGTTTTTCTTCTTCTGTTGTTTATTGGCGGTTGGCAAGCAGCTTTCGTATGCATTACCGCCATCTGTGGAACAGAATCTAAACCCTTCTATACTTTATTCACAAGTGCAGTTTCATTAAAAAAGAAAATATATATCTATATAAAACATGTCCTGAGTTTAATTATAAAATATTAGCAAGATTGAATTTGATCTTTTCCTGTTTAAATTTATCCCGGGTGCGTTCTTTCAGCGCATGCTCAGATATGACATAACACGCAGATCCAGACGTTCTTCACTTTTAAAAATGGAGGCCAGCAATCGGCACTGGACTAAGCAAAGTTTGTTTTTGATTCAAACTAAATTTCAAGACTGGACAGACGAAAAACTGGTAATACGGAGTTATTCCAACAAGTGAAAGAAAAACTTGGGGAAGCCGGTATCACGTGATGTTGATGTTTACGTTTTACTGGGCATGCCCTATTGACTATTCTGGTTGATTTTCACGGCACATGTAGACAAGAGATTGGAGTGTCTGTGGTGTAAAGACTGGCAGAGCAATGTAATATTGGTCCGTGTGGCAACACCTACCTTGTTCCTCCCATAGACTTATTGATGCACGTGTGAGGTCGTGGTGACATTTTTGGTTAGTGGTGTGCCACAAGATTTTTCCAATGTAAAAAACGTGCCGTGGCTCAAAAAGGTTGAAAAACACTGTACTAAAGAGCCGCCATTTTGAATAATGGCATTCTTGCTAAGTCCACAATGACGGTAAACTGTCAAAAAATGTGCACACTCAGGAACTAAGTACACACTGTACGCTGTATACTTATCGAAGTGTACAGATGGAAGGATTGCATTTGAGACGCTGTCAAGTCAGAAACACTGGATTAACATGAGCGCCACAAATATGGACGCCACCGTGCACAAGCAATATGGCAACCTTGTGTTTGGAACTGGTAAACGTGAGCAAGGCGCGTTCTTGTCCGCCATTTTGACTGCTTTGATGCGACAAAGGGAAGTCCTTTCGAAAACTTGTGCTTTGCTGAGTTTGGTTGAAATGTTGCTGCCTTAAAACTGCTGCTGATGTTTGATGTCTTTTATTTGTGGAAAGAATAAACACAAATCTTGTTATTTTTATGCTTCTTCTTCGGTCGTTGTCACGCTGAGGTCTCATCAAATTAGCGTCTCGTCACAGCTGACGTGACTCTGCCTCCACGTAGCTGTAGTTGATCACACCACCGCCGTCGTCCTCGTATTGTACGTCAACATCATCCGACTCCGCCCCTTCCTGGCCCTCTTCGTCCCCGCAGCTAGGTGTCTTCCTGCGGCGGTGGCTGCTGTTGCCGTTGCGTACAGAAGCTTCCAGCGCCTTCTGGCGCCGATAGAAGTGTGAGAACTTGTTGAAGATGATAGTGATGGGCAGCGCCACGACCAGGGTGCCGCCCAGAATGCAGCCGCTGGCTGCCAGCTTGCCCGGCACCGTCACGGGCACCACGTCCCCGTAGCCCACCGTGGTCATGGTCACCGTCCCCCACCACCAGCATGCCGGGATGGTGTCCAGGCCCACGTCCTGCACAGGGACACTCGCACGTCAACATGCAAACAGAGACGAGACAGCAGATGAGTGTGAAAGTAATCATGACACAAGGATACTTGACCTCCTCGTACTCGGCGGTGTAGGCCATTCCGGAAAAGACGGACACTCCCACGGCGAGATAGAGCAGCAGAATGCCCACCTCACGGTAACTGTGCTGCAAGATGGAGGACAGCTCGCCATGTGAAAAAAGGTAATGGTTTTATTTCATTTGAACATGCATCAGATTACAATTGAGTGCATCCCATAATCAGTTCACAGTTCCACATGTCCAAAAGGAGTAGGAAGAAGCAAAGCTTATTAAATCCTACCCCTCCATCTGGGACTTTTACAATCAGTAACTGTTACATTTGTTCACTTCCTGCTTTCCATAATACAGTTTAAGTTTTTTTTTTTTTTTTAAATTTTATGTTTTAATAATGTACCTCGTACCGAAGTACAAGGTGATATGAGCATCCAATGACATAATGGGTACCATAGTAAGTGTCAATATAGTGATATATATATAGCACATCATGACTGGTTCAAGACTCTTCATGAATTATCCTTACTGACCTTTTTTGCAGTACATTTAGCGAGTGAAGATTGCTTTTATAGTTATTAGCCCATATTTCCACACAATAAGTAAGATATGGTAGAACCAGAGAGCAATAAAGAGTGTGGAGTGATTTCTGATTGAGAACTAATTTTGCTTTGTTCAATACTGAAATATTTCTGGCCACCTTATGTTGTATATTTGTAATATGAGGTTTCCAGCTCATATTTTCATCTATTGTGATCCCCAGAAATGTATTTTCGTTCACCCTTTCAATGTCCACACCGTCTATTTGTATTTGCTGGTGCGTGTCCTTTCTGCTGTTACCAAACAGCATGATTTTAGTTTTACTTAGGTTCAAGGACAATCTATTATCATCAAACCATCTTTTTAGTGTGACCATTTCTTCTCTGACCTTTCTAATGATTTTGTCTGTATTACCTCCAGAACAAAAAGCAGTGGTATCATCCGCAAATAATACCAGCTTTAAGTCTTTCATGACTTTGGTGATATCATTGATGTACAAGTTGAACAGTTTTGGTCCCAGTATTGACCCCTGGGGAACCCCGCACTTAATATATGAACTTGCAGATGTGTATTCTCCTAGCTGTACATATTGCTTCCTGTCAGCTAAGTAGTTTTTGACCCAGTTCAGAACTAATCCTCTTATTCCGTACCTTTCTAATTTAGTTATTAGGATGTCATGATTGATTGTATCAAAGGCTTTTGTCAGATCCATGAATACGGCGGCTGCACACTTCCTGTGATCTATAGCGTTAGTGATTTCCTCCGTAATTTTAATCAGTGGCATGGAGGTAGAAATGTTATGGTCATATGCACATGCACACGGTCACCAACTGATTGATTGATGTGTGGTCTGTCGGATTCTTCAATCAGTGTCTCATCAGACAACTTGGAACATCTCACTGACGCCACACTTTGTCCATGAAGACATTTAGAGGACAAGAGAGGACGGACTGACATCCACTGGGATCTACATCCTCTATTTCTATGAGCAAAGGCATCAGCGAACATGCGATGGACTCACCCGGAGCGTGGCCCCCAGCGAGCGCAATCCCGTGGAGTGTCGGGCCAACTTCAGCACCCTGAAGATCCTCATCAGCCTGAAGACCTGGAGGACAAAAGCTTGTTGAAGAACCCCGCTCCCTGGCAGTGGGTGCCTGATAAGGCCAAACCTGGATGATGCGTCCCAAGTCTCCGAGTTCTGACGGGGTTCCCAGCACCATGTCGCAGACCAGTGTGACGTAGACGGGAAGAATGGACGCCATGTCGATGATGTTGAGAGGATGCTGGAAGAACCTCTTCCTGTTTGGTGCCAGCAGGAGGCGCATTACCACCTGTGCGACATCACACCTCAGCTTACGACGTGCATACACACACACACACACACACACACACACACTCAGTAGTCACCTCAAAAGTGAACCAGCACATGCACAGCACCTCCAGCGTGTGCATCGTGGGATCGTCCATCAGATTCCCCTCGGAGTCAATCGTCTGCAACACAAGGAATTTTTTTTTTGTTTGGACTGATGGAAATAGTCTGTTCCAGGGTCAAACCGTGGCCTTTATAGGTAAGTTTTAAGTGTAAAAACAAGTTAAGCATGTATTTTTATCTGGGAATCGAACTCGGAAATAGATTTTTTTTTTGTTTGGACTGATGGAAATAGTCTATTCCAGGGTCAAACTGTGGCCTTTATAGGTACATTTTAAGTGTAAAAACAAGTTAAGCACATATTTTATCTGGGAATTGAACTCAGAAATAGAATTTTTTGTTTGGACTGATGGAAATAGTCTGTTCCAGGGTCAAACTGTGGCCTTTATAGGTAAGTTTTAAGTGTAAAAACAAGTTAAGCACATATTTTATCTGGGAATTGAACTCAGAAATAGACATTTTTTTGACTGATGGAAATAGTCTATTCCAGGCTCAAACTGTGGCCTTTATAGGTACGTTTTGAGTGTAAAAACAAGTTAAGCACGTATTTTATCTGGGAATTGAACTCAGAAATAGAACATGCAGCTAACTTGTGTCAGACCTGGTATTCGGGAATGCTGTTGATACACATAGTGGAGATGGAGGTGAGCACCACGCTGATGGAGAGCAGGCTGAAGAGCTTGCTCGGAATGGAGTATCCCGGGTTCTCCAGAGTGAGCCACAGACACTTGCGGACGTTCCCGCAGCGCACCTCCTGGAAGTGCTGCATGTCCCTGCGAGGAGCACGCGCCTGTCAACCACAGGGGCCTTCTCCTCCGCCCACCTCCACCCTACCTCACCTGTTCAAGTCGGAAATCTCATCCGGTAGCGTGTCCAAGCTGCTGGCGTCACTGTCATCGTCCCAGCTGCGACGTTGACTGCTTTCCAGCTTGCGGTCATGGTAACGGAAGCTGCAGCAGCTGTCCAGGAAGAAGTCGCTGATTCCCCAGTACTCCAACTCCTGACTGCCCACAAAATGCACTACTTCCATCACATTTGTAGTCCACTACTGTAGGAAATAATACTACTTCCTGTCTGTTTTAGAGGTGGTCAAAATGTGCGTCACCTGAAGGAGAAGATGCACAATTCCTCCATGATGTGAAGTTTTCCCGTCTGGTAGAAGTTGAGCACGTATGGGAACAATCCAGGATTCCTGTCAAAATAAAATTCTTTCTGATGCCCGTCGTAGTCATCACACACCTGCGGAGGAGAAGGGAAAAAGGTCACAAGCACCATCGACGTCACCGTGAAACACTCTTCCCACTGACCTGCAAGATGTCCTCTTCCGTGTCACATTCCAGAAGCTTTCCCAGTCTGGTGTCCGGGAAGTTCTTCAGCGCACTGCGGCAGACGCTCCGCCTCAGCCCACCTACGTTCACGTGCATGACACCTTCATCTGAGTCCCGCTGGGCCCGGAAGGGCAGACGCTCCGTCACCATGCTTCACTGGGAAATACAAAGACCTATATGTCATCGACTTCGCCGACAGGAAGTGGTAAACAACACTGCAACCATCACACACAACACAGCTTTACAGACAGGAAGTAGTATTATTTTCAAACACAAGGTAGTGTTCCTTATGAATCGGGGGTGTTGTTTCCAAACAGACAATAGTGTGTTTTACAAACAGGAAGTAGTGTTTTTTTTTCTCCAAATTCTTACTGGTGCGGTTTCCAAACAGGAAGTAGCTTTCTATCCTAATAGGAAATTGCATTCTTTACAAGCAGGACGTGTCCTATCTCAACGGGAAAAAAATAAACTAAAACTAAACAGGAAGTAGCCAAAGCAACAAATTAGCATTATTTCCAAACAGGAAGTAGTATTCTCTCCAAACAGGAAATAGTGTTCTTAGTGTGGTTTGTCCAAACCACAAGTAGCCATCTTTCTAAATAGAAAAAGTCTTATTTCCCAACAGGAAGTAGCGTTCTTTCCAAATGGGAAAAAGCAAAAGCAGGAAGTGGTGCGGTTTCCAAACAGGAAGAAGCGTTCTATATTAATAGGAAATTGCATTCTTTACAAGCAGGGCGTGTCCTATCTCAACGGGAAAAAAATAAACTAAAACTAAACAGGAAGTAGCCAAAGCAACAAATTATTTCCAAACAGGAAGCAGTATTCTCTCCAAACAGTAAATAGTGTTCTTAGTGTGGTTTGTCCAAACCACAAGTAGCCATCTTTCTAAATAGAAAAAGTCTTATTTCCCAACAGGAAGTAGCGTTCTTTCCAAATGGGAAAAAGCAAAAGCAGGAAGTGGTGCGGTTTCCAAACAGGAAGTAGCATTCTATCCTAATAGGTAATTGCATTCTTTAAAAGCAGGATGTGTCCTATCTCAACGGGAAAAAAATCAACTAAAACTAAACAGGAAGTAGCCAAAACAACAAATTAGCATTATTTTCCAAACATGAAGTAGTATTCTCTCCAAACAGGAAATACTGTTCTTAGGGTGGTTTGTCCAAATCACAAGTAGCCATCTTTCTAAATAGAAAAAGTGCTATTTCCCAACAGGAAGCAGCGTTCTTTCCAAATGGGAAAAAGCAAAAGCAGGAAGTGGTGTGGTTTTCAAACAGGAAGTAGCATTCTATATTAATAGGAAATTGCATTCTTTACAAGCAGGGCGTGTCCTATCTCAACGGGGAAAAAATAAACCCAAAACTAAACAGGAAGTAGCCAAAGCAACAAATTAGCCTTATTTCCAAACAGGAAGTAGTATTCTCTCCAAACAGGAAATAGTGTTCTTAGTGTGGTTTGTCCAAACCACAAGTAGCCATCTTTCTAAATAGAAAAAGTGTTATTTCCCAACAGGAAGTAGCGTTCTTTCCAAATGGGAAAAAGCAAAAGCAGGAAGTTGTGCGGTTTCCAAACATGTAATAGCAATATTAGCATTCTTTCACCACAGGAAGTAGCATTCTTTACAAACATAAATGATGTTGTTCCCAAACAGGAAGTAGAATTCTTTCTGAACAGGAAGTAGTGTTGTTTTGAAACCAGAGGTATGACAGGAAAATGAGTTGCTTCCATAACAACAAAGCATGGATTACTGGCTATTATGGTGGAAGGTGGAAGAATGTTGTTGATTGTCAACAACACAAACTCAAAAGTCACCTGACATAACTGCGGTCAAAGGTCGCTTCATGAAAAACTCCTATTTCCACTCGGTGACGTCACATCCACGTCATGATCAAAGTTGTGACCGCACGTCGCGTGGCTAGCATCTAATGTCGTCATATCAATGAAGGACTTGACTCACCTTTTGGCGCCAATGCTCCACCACAGCATTATGTGACGTCACGGCCAGACTATTCGTCAAAGCTCTTATGTCCACGAACAGGAATTAATTGTCTTCGCGGGTCCAGCTGCGCGCCCTCGTCACGACCGTGCACGGCCGGCAGTCCGTGTGCGGCGTGGCTGAGTCTGTTCGGCTTTTTCCGTCAAACTCCGGAGGTGAGCCGAATCTCCGTGTGACCAAGCGAAACTCTTTTGTTAAATTTCAATCAAAGTTTAAATATTTTTAGCTACTATAATAATAGCATACTCGACACCAAGGGACATTTAATATGATGATGATTATTATTATGATATTAGTAAATTATTATTAATATAATACTAATGAAAAATCATGACGACATAATCATCATCTTCATGACTTGAGGATATAAAGCAAACAATTATTATTATCATCATTATTGTGACCACAGCACCACCTGCTGGTCGACAATGTGGACGGCGTTTAAAATGTGACCTTTTGTATGGCACCCCTGGAACGGAAAGTTCTTCTGAGGTCAAAGGTTTGATTTGGTTTAATTTAATAATTATGTCGATATTTTGTACTAAATATTTGATCATGTTGATTAGATTGCAAATCGTTTATGACAATGTGATGTTTTTATAATCAAAATAAAATTTAAATTTTTACATTTAAAAATATGAACACATTTATTACATATGTATTAATATGTATAATATTAAATATATATTTGTGTATTATGCTGTATATTAATATGTATTGTTTATAATATTTTTTTAGCAAATATGTTCATGAAGTCTGCTTTCGTATAAATATTTGATGATGTTAGATGTTTAATTTAGTCATATAATTTCTCATGTTTATTTCATGTTTAATTTTTTATTTTGTATTGTATTGCAATATTTTAGAATGTTCAGATAAAATATAAAAATATATTTGATCATGTTGATTTGACGTTAACTTGATGCTGCAATTCAAATGTTTCATCATGGTAATTTGACGCTTTATTATGAAATATTCAGTCAAGGGAATTTGATGTTTTACTACAAATATTTTCTTCATGGTAATTTGATGCTTTTCAATAAATATTTTATCGATTAATCAGATCTTTCACTGGAAATATGTTACCATGTTTTTACAACAGTCTTTTATTCCACATTTTATTTTGAAATCCCTGCCACAGGAAGGCACTGAAGTTGATCTTGGAGGTCCGCATCAAGCGACGGCACCAACGCGCATGTTAGCGAGGCTCTGACAGGCCAGGAAGCGGGTCCAGGACTTCCTGAAGAGCTCATCTCTGAAACCGTAGACGACGGGACTGAGGAAGCGAGGGATGATGTAGACCAGCAGGAAGAAGATGTAGAGGATCTCCAGGCTCAGAAGCGGGAAGAGCGAGATGAGCGCAGCCTGCAGCGACGGAACCGCGAAGGCCAGCATGCACAGCAGCAGCTGCAAGGAGGACAATAGCAGAACCTTAAGAACACTGCGGGTCTGACATCTGCTGGAAGAGGAGATACTGCACGTGTGTAGAAGGTGGCGCCACCTGCAGGCCTTGGAGCAGCACAGTGTTCCGGGCCCTGGTAACGGACGCCAAGCCGGTGGAGGCGGCACGAGCCGTCATCATGATCTTGCAGTAGGTGAAGAGGAGGGTGAGGAAGACAAACGACAAGTAGGCGCCGTCAAAGACAAAGTTCTTGTAGTAGATGGAGCGGTGGCGGAAGAGCAGCAAGTGGTCGCAGAAGATGGCAGCGTGGAAGAAGCTGGGCGGTGATCTCTGACCAGCAGGCAGCAGACGGAGGCGTGGATCCTCCTGAAGATGTAACTGACCACGTAGAGCGCCGTCACCAAGCGAAGCTGCAGGGCGTCATTGATGACCATGTAGATGAACATAATGTAGCGCGGGTAGTCGTAGAACACACTGGTATACACACTCACACACACATCAATCACATTAGTCAATGACAACACAACTGAACAAAAAATTCCGATGATGTTGTGGGGTCTTTTGTGACCTTGTGGATGAGTCATCATTTTGTTTGGCCTCTGTTCCATGTTTTCCTTTTTTGTGGCTCTCGTTGTGGTTTGCTGAAGTCCCAACACTTTAGAAACATTCATTCATTTTCTACCGCTTTTCCTCACGAGGGTCGCGTGGGGGGCTGGAGCCTATCCCAGCTGTCTTTGGGCGAGAGGCGGGGTACATCCTGGACTGGTGGCCAGCCAATCACAGGGCACATATACCCTGGTCTCCTAGCTGTGAGGTCTGTGCGCTAACCACTCGACCGCTGTGCAGCCCCATTTTTCACTAATTTAATTTATTTTAAATTAGCTCCAGCCTTACAGGCCCAGCTTTAAAGGGCCAGCCTTACAGGGCATGCCTTAAAGGGCCAGCCTTAAAGGGCCATCCTTAAAGGACCAGCCTTAAAGGGCTAGCCTTAAAGCTCCAGCCTTAGAGGGCCAGCCTTAAAGGGCCAGCCTTAAAGACGCAAGCCTTAAAGGGCCAGCTTTAAAGGGCCAGCCTTAAAGCTCCAGCCTTACAGGGCCATCTTTAAAGGGCCATCCTTAAAGGGCCATCCTTAAAGGGCCAGCCTTAAAAGGCTCGCCTTAAAGCTCCAGCCTTAAAGGGCCCGCCATAAAGACGCAAGCCTTAAAGGGCCAGCCTTAAAGGGCCATCCTTAAAGGGCCATCCTTAAAGGGCCAGCCTTAAAGGACCAGCCTTAAAGGGCCAGCCTTAAAGGGTCATCCATAAAGGGCCATCCTTAAAGAGCCAGCCTTAAAGAGCCAGCCTTAAAGGGCCAGCCTTAAACGGCCAGCCTTAAAGGGCCAGCCTTAAACAGCCAGCCTTAAAGGGCCAGCCTTAAAGGGCCAGTCTCAAAGGTCAGCCTCGAAGGGTCATCCTTAAAGGGCCAGCCTTACAGGGCCAGACTGAAAAGGCATCCTTGAAGGGCCAGCCTTAAAGGGCCATCCTTAAAGCTCCAGCCTTAAGCTCCAGCCTGAAAGGGCCAGCCTTAAATGGCCAGCCTTAAAGGGCCATCCTTAAAGGGCCATCCTAAAGGGCAAGCCTTAAAGGGCCATCTTTAAAGGGCCATCTTTAAAGGGCCAGCCTTAAAGGGCCAGCCTTAAAGCACCAGCCTTAAAGCTCCAGCCTTAAAGGCCCAGCCTTAAAAGGCCATCCTAAAGGGCAAGCCTTAAAGGGCCATCGTTAAAGGGCCAGCCTTAAAGGGCCAGCCTTAAAGTGCCAGCCTTAAAGGGCCAGCCCTAAAGGGCCATCCTTAAAGATCCAGCCTTAAAGGGTCAGCCTTAAAGGGCCAGTCTTAAAGGGCCAGCCTTAAAGAGCTAGCCTTAAAGCGCCAGCCTTAAAGGGCCAGCCTTAAAGGGCCAGCCTTAAAGGGCCATCCTTAAAGGGCCAGCCTTAAAGCTCCAGCCTTAAAGGGCCAGCCTTAAAGCTCCAGCCTTAAAGGGCCAGCCTTAAAGGGCCATCCTTAAAGCTCCAGCCTTAAAGGGCCAGCCTTAAAGGGCCGGCCTTAAAGGGCCATCCTTAAAGATCCAGCCTTAAAGGGCCACCCTTAAAGGGCCACCCTTAAAGGGCCAGCCTTAAAGGGCCATCCTTAAAGGACAAGCCTTAAAGGGCCATCCTTAAAGGGCCAGCCTTAAAGGGCAAGCCTTAAAGGGCCAGCCTTAAAGGCCAGCCTTAAATGGCCAGCCTTAAAGGGCCAGCCTTAAAGGACCAGTCTTAGAGCTCCAGCCTTAAAGCTCCAGCCTTAAAGGGCCAGCCTTAAAGGGCCATCTTTAAAGGGCCAGCCTTAAAGGGCCATCCTTAAAGGGCCAGCCTTAAAGTGCCAGCCTTAAAGAGCCAGCCTTAAAGGGCCAGCCTTAAAGGGCCATCCTTAAAGATCCAGCCTTAAAGGGCCAGCCTTAAAGGGCCAGCCTTAAAGGGTCAGCCTTAACGCGCCACCCTTAAAGGGCTAGCCTTAACGCGCCACCCTTAAAGGGCTAGCCTTAAAGGGCCAGCCTTAAAGGGCCATCTTTAAAGGGCCAGCCTTAAAGGACCATCCCTAAAGGGCCAGCCTTAAAGGGCCAGCCTTAAAGTGCCAGCCTTAAAGGGCCATCTTTGAAGCTCCAGCCTTGAAGCTCCAGCCTTAAAGGGCCAGCCTTAAAGATCCAGCCTTAAAGGGCCAGCCTTAAAGGGCCAGCCTTAAAGGGCCAGCCTTAACGCGCCACCCTTGAAGGGCCAGCCTTAAAGGGCCATCTTTAAAGGGCCAGCCTTAAAGGGCCATCTTTAAAGGGCCAGCCTTAAAGGACCATCCCTAAAGGGCCAGACTTAAAGGGCCATACTTAAATGGCCAGCCTTAAAGGGCCATCCTTAAAGGGCCAGCCTTTAAGCTCCAGCCTGAAACGGCCAGCCTTAAAGGGCCAGCCATTAAGCGCCAGCCTTAAAGGGCCAGCCTTAAAGGGCCAGCCTTAAAGGGCCATCCTTAAAGGGCCAGCCTTAAAGGGCCATCCTTAAAGGGCCAGCCTTTAAGCTCCAGCCTTAAAGGGCCAGCCTTAAAGGGCCACCCTTAAAGGGCCAGCCTTAAAGCTCCAGCTTTAAAGGGCCAAAAAAGCACTCCACTCGCTCAGAGAAGGCCTCCTGAGAGCGTTTTGGCACTTATGGAACACATTTAGTGTGATGTGCTTTATTGCTTGGCACACACAACCATTGTTCGCAGATGCACTTTATTCACTCTGAAAAAAATTGTGAGCAACGGATGTTGCGGCGGCCCACTGCCAGCCAGCGGCAGGTGCCAGGAGGGTCCTGACGCAGCTTCGCATCCCCTCATATGTCAAAGCAGTTTCATGTGGCTGAGAGGCACTGCTGTGGAGTCAGAGCAAAAATGAGACAATGTGTGTTTCACAATTTGTTTCACAATTTTTTTCTCCATACATGGCACATGTGTGTCACGTCCCAAAAAGAAGTTCGAAGAGTGTTTTGGCGCTTATGGGGCACATTTAGTGTGGCATACACAACCATTGTTCGCAAATGCACTGTTTTCGCTCTCCGTAGTGTAATGTGCTAGCAAGCAAAACGAAAGGAAGATTAGAACAGAAGGCGTTTCTGGTGAAGAATCTTTGTTTTGTTAACTCAGGTGACGCCAACTACATTCACGTCAGCCATGACTTCCGGTCTCTTATGGTGTGAGTCCTAAGTTCCTTCATATGATGAAATCAATCATACTGCGCCAAATGGTACATTCCTGCTGCTTGTGCAACACGGGCTTTCATCAACACAAATGGCGAAACAATGGAATGTTGATGACAAATAAGATGGAATGTTTATGACTAAATAAGATGGAATGTTTATGACTAAATAAGATGGAATGTTGATGACAAATAAGATGGAATGTTTATGACAAAATAAGCTATCATACTTGACTTGACACCAGCTTACCCCCTCACACATGAACGGTTAATATGAAACCAATATAACCTGAATGGTCATTTATTCATTCATTTTCTACAGCTAATCCTCTCGAGGGTTGCGGGTGTGCTGGAGCCTATCCCAGCCGTCTTCAAAACAACCATTCCCACCCACATTCATACCTATGGACAATTTGGAGTGGCCAAATTAAGCTAACATGTTTTTGGAATGTGGGAGGAAAGCAGAGCACCTGGAGAAAACCCACACATGCACGGGGAGAACATGCAAACTCCACACAGTTTGCATGTGTGGAGTTTGCATATTAAACCTTTCACGTGTGAGGGTGGACTCCCAGCTGCGTGGCCTGCACGCCAACCCTTTGGCCACCGTGCAGCCCTGTATGGTCATCTTTCACCTATTTGTTGTTTATGAATTTAAAATGGGACAATTCATTGACATGAGAACAATTGACATTCATTATGACAGTCATTATCCTCTTGATCATTTACCGTTTATTATGGCTAACCTTTTCTTCGGAGTCTTCTGTGGTACCAAAGTGTTGGCAGTGATGGTCTTTCCAGGACCTTGTGATTGATAGTAAATGATCCCAGGTCCTGGCCGAGAGTAACCAGCTCTAAAGTAGAGGATCTGCTAGTGCGGATCTGGAAGTTCCCCTCACTCAGAGGTTTCACCCTCACACGGGAGGGATTTCCCACTCAGAACGCAGCAGTCAGGCCGGGAGGGAAGTGTGGTTTAACAAAAGCCTGTCATAAAAACTGTGTGGGGAGACTTAGAAGATCAGCATGGTATTGTATCAACCAGGCAGGTGAACTACAAGCTTTGGATCCAGAGGCATGTGAAGGGCGAGGCCGCCTTGGTGAGCAGCACATGGTAGGCCTTCCGAAATTGTCGATTCATGACAGCGTAGAGGATGGGGTTGATACAGCTGTTGAGCCAGGTGAGGTTTGCACACAACATATGCAGCATCTGTGGGGCACGGCCCTGTTTATCCACAATGTTGAGTATCAGGAAGGGGACAAAGCAAAAGACGAAACACAGGAAAACTGCAAAACACATGCGAGTCACACGCTTAAATTCTGAATCCTCTCCTGAGTCTGCTGTAGGGGGCACAGGTGGGCTCGAAGGGGGCTTACTGACAACATCAGGATTGGGCTCGCTTGTTGTCAGCTGGTTTGCGTCTCTTTGCTGCGGTTTTTGGACTGAATTGTCAACATATGTGCTGAGCTCGCTGCTGCAAGTGGGCACATTGCTCTCCACGCTGCTGGGGTCCATCTCTGGTTCCGAAGGGGCTTTCCTCTTGGAAGAGCGCCGACTGAGCCTGTAGCGGAGCAGGGCCTTGGATGCAACCCTGATGCGTTGGTAAATGAGGACATAGAAGGTGCCGACGCAGCCCAGTCCCACAAAGAAGTAGGAAAAGAGCAGAACGGTGGTGTAGGGACGGCCCCTGATTCGATGGAAGCTGCATGTGCACACCTGAGGCACAAACACGTAAACGGACCAGAGTGGGAGGAAGCTGGACAGGCCGAGCGCCCACGTCGCCATTAGTAGGAAAACCAGTCCATGGTTTGAGAACACACGGTCAAATAGGGCCCTCTTGTCCACCAGTAGGTATCGACTGATGGCAACCAAGCAGAGCGTGATGATGGAGACAGAGTTGGAGAGGAAGAGGAGCAGGCCGAAGGCTCTGCACCAGATCTTGCCGCTGCACCATCGGAGGTGAAGATAGGAGTCGACAGAGATGGGCTGCAGTACGGTGCAGTACAGGAGGTCGGCCACGGCCAGGTGGACAATGAGCACATTGAAGCGGGTCCTCAGTTTGGAGTCTGAGACAAACGCTAGAATGGTCATCAGGTTTCCCACCGTGCCGGTAATGGTGACGGAACATCCCCACAGCACGGCGAAGTAGCGGTACGCTTCTACCGAAGGACTGAAGCAGGAGAAGCCATCCTCCGTTTCTGTCTGGTTGGTGAGGTTCAGCAGCATTCTGGCAAAAGAAAAGCTCAGCCAATACAGATCAACCAATACAGATCAACCAATAGGATCAGCCAATACAGATCAACCAATACAGATCAGCCAATACAGATCAGCCAATACAGATCAACCAATAGGATCAGCCAATACAGATCAACCAATACAGATCAGCCAATACAGATCAACCAATACAGATCAACCAATACAGATCAACCAATACAGATCAACCAATACAGATCAACCAATAGGATCAGCCAATACAGATCAGTCAATACAGATCAGCCAATACAGATCAGCCAATACAGATCAGTCAATACAGATCAGTCAATACAGATCAGCCTTTGTCTTGTCACAGGACAAAGACCAACAAATCCCCCTCATTTCAAATTCTTCAAATGTTGCTCCCTCACTTAAAAAATAATCCATTCATGAATGGTGGCTGTATTGTGGTTTACTATGGCAGCAGGGTGGGGGCATCAAGCTCACATCCGCCAGGCCAAAGTAGTCTCTTTTGCAAACACGACACTTCCGTGCGGCGTCTGCAAGGCCCGAATTTTCCCTAGGAAATTTTCTAACTGCATGGACGGTCCTGCTCTGAAAAACATGAGCAAGAGCTCTTTGGTGGCGGAGGTTCAGAAATAGAGACATTTTCAGATTTTCTGTAATTCTTTGAGAAAGATATCGTCTTTATTTTGATGTCCCTGAAGTGGTCCTGTAGTCTGTGCAATGTGATGTAAACACAATAATAGGAGTGTAAAGGTGAATATACGTATGTTCATTCATGTCTACGGTTTTCTAATCATGTTAGACCTCATATTTAGAAAAGTCATAAACTAGTTTTCAAACATGCTAGGTTAATTGGCGACTCCAAATTGTCCATAAGTATGAATGTGAGTGTGAATGGTTGTTTGTCTATATGTGCCCTGTGATTGGCTGGCGACCAGTCCAGGGTGTACCCCGCCTCTCGCCCGAAGACAGCTGTGATAGGCTCCAGCACCCCCGCGACCCTCTTGAGGAAAAAGCGGTAGAAAATGAATGATTGAACTATAAACATGGTCTATTTATTTTGCTGACCTAAAAATAGCATTTCCTGTTAGAATGACTTGACTTCCTGTTAGCAAGACCTATTGCTAAATGAGCTGCAGTTTCACTTGCTTTCCTCTGCTTCTCTTTTTGGATGGAGAGTTTAACTTCAATGTACTGCTGCCTTCTTGGAGCAAACGTGTACTTTTGTGGAACTGAGCCCATCATCCACCATCTTTATGTCTCTTATGTACCTTCTAAAGATATAAAAAGAGATCGAAATAGGCAGCTAAGTGGGGTTTTAGAGGTTGGTTGGGCTTATTGATACTGTGAATCGTTATTCTATTGCATGATATTAAATGTTGACAAGCTGTGGTAGATGTGGTGAACTGTGATCTTTATGCTCTTTGGTTGTCCTCAACAACATGTTATGTCATCATTAGAAATATTAAAACGATTTTTACTTTTTAATTCACATAATTGGGAAGCTAGGCTGTACACTGTAGCTGTCCGTGATGTAAGGGACGAATCATGTCGGACATTAATTCATTCATTCATTTTCTACCGCTTTTTCCTCACGAGGGTCGCGGGATGCTGGAACCTATCCCAGCTGTCTTCGGGCGAGAGGCGGGGTACACCCTGGACTGGTGGCCAGCCAATCACAGGGCACATATAGACAAACAACCATTCACACTCACATTCATACCTATGGACAATTTGGAGTCACCAATTAACCTAGCATGTTTTTGGAATGTGGGAGGAAACCGGAGTACCCGGAGAAAACCCACGCATGCACGGGGAGAACATGCAAACTCCACACAGAGATGGCCGAGGGTGGAATTGAACCCTGGTCTGCGCACTAACCACTCGTCCGCCGTGCCGCCCTCATGTCGGACATAGAAATAATAACTTGATTATCAATAGCGTGCTTTAATGTCTAACACAAGTCCAGTATGCCAACATAAAGGTGACTGCCTGTCTTGCTCTCCATCCAGGAAGCCAACAATGCTGCATGTTTCTGTCAGGTGCTGACAGTCGGGTTTACGAGCTGCTTCCAGGTTCACCACAGACCAATATATACGATATCATCCCTTACCCCAAAGCCAGTGATGCTTGCCAGTTGTCTGAAAAGTCCAGAACTCCTTCTGTCTGCGTCTAGCTTCCTGTCAGCGCTGGAGTGTATGTGCGTGTTGTACCTTGCTATTGGCCAACATGTCACTGTTTGAAGGGGGTTTCCATATCAGGAAGGCGGAGATGTTGCATATGTATGTGCTTCTGGCTTCCACATGAGACTAACTGATGACTCTTTGCTAGGACATGTTTATTATGTCCTTATTTGTGGACGCAGAGGAAGCAGATATGATGCAAGCCCCCACACCCTGGCTCACAAAGTCTTGAACAAGTCAGTAGCTTCTTGGACCAAAAACCGACTGGTTTAGTTTGGCTACAGATGAAGTAGTACTGGACCACAGATGCAGAGGGAGAGCATAGAAGGATGACAACAATGGCACCATGAAGCAGACACAGCTAGTGCTCAGGCGCTGCTTCTCAGTTGTTTTCTACTAAGGATCCACTGATATATCGGCCGGCCGATATTTGCGTTTTGTCCTTGTATCGGTATCGGCCGATACGCGCGTGGGTTCGCCGATGTATTTTTCCACCGCATGATTTACAGTCAGGCAACAGTCGGGGCAACACAAAGCTGCCCCAGCGGCAGAGGACCTTGCAACACATGTAGTCGCGGTACCCCGCTCCCACTGTTGAATCACATCAAGAGCGCGTTTTCACAAGTAATAGAGTTAGCTTACTTTTAACACTTTACTAAGCCCATCACAATTCACTGGGTGATCGCTAGGCATAACAGTTTAAGTCTGGTGATATTTCAATGAATATTTGTTTAAACATGAGACCTGTAATATTTGTTATTATGGTCATTTTTTCATGTAAATTGGGGGATCAAAAGCAGTATCGGCCACAAATATCGACCCAAGCAAAATCGGGCGATGGAAAAAAATTGGTATCGGCCCCAAAAAAAACATATCGGTCAATCCCTATTTTCTACCATGCCATTTCCACCTTTCTGACCTATAAATGTAGTTAGAATGTTGGATGGTGTTAAACCAGGCCAAAGTTTCTGATGAAGAGGTTTGGGCATTTGGAAGTGAGCCTTGAAAGAAGTTTAGGATGGCTCAAAACGCTTGATTGCAGAGGGCGTTGTTAAACTGTTCCTTTGTGATGTCACAGGGGAGCAGATTTCCTTATGCGGGCATGGCTGTAAGCCAGATACACACTCTGCCCTCCCCCCACCCCTCTGTTCTTCTGTTTGCGTTGCTAGCAATGTCTCGTGTAAGGAAAAGCTACATTTGTTTACAATTCCTAACGAGGCAAACACCAGTTGTTGGACTTCCTGATTCCCGACTACGACTCGAGTAAATAGAGTAAGTACTCTAGCCATGGGTTCCTCACTAAGTACTCTAGCCGTGGGTTCCTCACTAAGTACTCTAGCCGTGGGTTCCTCACTAAGTACTCTAGCCGTGGGTTCCCCACTAAGTACTCTAGCCGTGGGTTCCTCAATATGTACTCTAGCCGTGGGTTCCTCGCTAAGAATTCTAGCCGTGGGTTCCTCACTATGTACTCTAGCCTTGGGTTCCTCAGTAAGTACTCTAGCCGTGGGTTCCTCACTCAGTACTCTAGCCGTGGGTTCCTCACTAAGTACTCTAGCCATGGGTTCCTCACTCAGTACTTTAGCCGTGGGTTCCTCACTATGTACTCTAGCCGTGGGTTCCTCACTAAGTACTCTAGCCATGGGTTCCTCGCTAAGAACTCTAGCCTTAGGTTCCTCGCTACATACTCTGGCCTTGGGTTCCTCACTAAGTACTCTAGCCTTGGGTTCCTCACTAAGTACTCTCGCCGTGGGTTCCTCGGTAAGAACTCTAGCCTTGGGTTCCTCACTACGTACTCTGGCCGTGGGTTCCTCACTAAGTACTCTAGCCATGGGTTCCTCACTAAGTACTCTAGCCTTGGGTTCCTCACTCAGTACTCTAGCCGTGGGTTCCTCACTAAGTACTCTAGCCGTGGGTTCCTCAGTAAGTACTCTAGCCGTGGGTTCCTCGCTAAGAACTCTAGCCTTGGGTTCCTCGCTACTTACTCTAACCTTGGCTTCCTCACTAAGTACTCTAGCCGTGGGTTCCTCACTAAGTACTCTAGCCGTGGGTTCCTCGCTAAGAACTCTAACCTTGGGTTCCTCGCTACGTACTCTAGCCTTGGGTTCCTCACTAAGTACTCTAGCCGTGGGTTCCTCACTATGTACTCTAGCCGTGGGTTCCTCACTCAGTACTCTAGCCGAGGGGTTCCTCACTAAGTACTCTAGCCGTGGGTTCCTCAGTAAGTACTCTAGCCTTGGGTTCCTCAGTAAGTACTCTAGCCGTGGGTTCCTCACTCAGTACTCTAGCCGTGGGTTCCTCACTAAGTACTCTAGCCATGGGTTCCTCACTCAGTACTTTAGCCGTGGGTTCCTCACTAAGTACTCTAGCCGTGGGTTCCTCACTAAGTACTCTAGCCATGGGTTCCTCAGTAAGTACTCTAGCCGTGGGTTCCTCGCTATGTACTCTAGCCGTGGGTTCCTCACTAAGTACTCTAGCCGTGGGTTCCTCACTAAGTACTCTAGCCGTGGGTTCCTCACTAAGTACTCTAGCCATGGGTTCCCCACTAAGTACTCTAGCCGTGGGTTCCTCACTAAGTACTCTAGCCATAGGACAGCATGATCAGCCAGGCCTGGTTGATATTCTGCCTTGACCTTTGAGCAGTGGAACATGCTAAGCCATTTTTCCCATGTGCTTCCGGTCGGCTTGGTCATGTGCATCCTCTAGCAAACCCATTTTCATCCCAACGTCTGGGACTCCAGCGATGAATGGTCCAATCTGAGCATCTATTAAGCCGCAGAGAGGAAGAGCTATCCTGTCGCCTTGGGCCCCTCGGATATACAAGGAAATGACTGTAAAGATGATAGTGATGATGAATGATGCCAGTGAGTGGAAATGTGTCCAACCTGGGCGCAAATCTTTGAACCTGCTACTACTACTAGTTGATGTGCTAGCTAAGGTGGATTATCACATACTACAGTATTAATTGGCCCTGTACCCTAGAAAGCGCCCATGAATGATACGGGAAAATGCCGAAATGATACTGTGTCAAAGCCCAGGGCAGTGATACTGATAAAATATAGAGTTTAACCATGTCCAGTATCAGCCCCCGTAGCTGTCCACTCAGAGCGCGCTGCTCTGGTATCGTGCCCGTGAAACAACCAATCAGAGAACAGCGCTCCCAGAACTCCCAGGTCATGAAGTGGGCTCCTGGGCTTAACTTTCTAAACTCCGCGCATGTGACAGGAAATGTCACTTTAACTATAAATATTCCTATAAAAAACCCAAACTTGATTAATGGAACTTTAATTGTCAGACATTGATAAGATAAGACTGTTGATAAAATATTATTGTTGAAATATTTTTGCAATTATTGTGTTTACACTGTTTAGATATAATACATGTAATAAACTGAACATTTTCTGGAAACAAAATGGTCTTTTGATTAAATAGTACGTGATAATAAGCTCATGATTAAATTGTATGTGATAATAAGATCATCACATGGTTTGTCTGGTATCAGGCCCAGTATCATGCCCCCAAGTGTCAGTATCAGCCCGAGACCGAAGGCCTGATACCAGACAAACCATGTGATAACCTTTAAGTACGGCCACAGGACGGGAGGAAGAGACGTGGATTCAATATTGATGTATGCTTTCTAGGACTGACATGATGAGACAAACACAAAAGGCTTTTGCTTTGGCGCTGGAGACATCGGGCAGGTGTACCTAATGTTGTGGCTGTGAAGAAGGGGCAGCGAGACAGGAAGTTGCCTGTTTTTTTAACGTAATGTGCTGACGGATATTGAGTGGCTGGAATGTAGGAGGGGCTTTCATGATGCTGATATGGAGGGTTAGTGAGGGTGCACGTGCCCCCGGAGAGGGTCACCAGGTTCCCGCAGCGTCAGTGTGCCAAGCAGGTGTGGACGTTCACACAGGACAGATTAGCCAAAAAGTTGGTGTCCGTCATGACAGCCGGCTGCGAGCCAACACATGTAGCACTACTTCAGCTAATGCTAACAAAGCTAGCCACAGACAATGCTAGCAAAGTGAGCCACAGACAATCCTAACAAAGCTAGCCACAGACAATGCTAACAAAGCTAGCCAAGACAATGCTAACAAAGCTAGCCACGGACAATGCTAACAAAACTAGCCACAGACAATGCTAACAATGCTAGCAACAGCCAGTGCTAACAGAGCTAGCCACAGACAATGCTAACAAAGCTAGCCAAAGACAATGCTAACAAAGCTAGCCACAGACAAAGCTAGTCAAAGACAATCCTAACAAAGCTAATCACAGACAATGCTAACAATAGCCACAGACAATGCTAACAAAGCTAGCCAAAGACAATGCTAACAAAACTAGCCACAGACAATGCTAACAATGCTAGCAACAGCCAGTGCTAACAAAGCTAGCCACAGACAATGCTGATAAAGCTAGCCAAAGACAATGCTAACAAAGGTAGCCACAGACAAAGCTAGCCAAAGACAATCCTAACAAAGCTAGCCACAGACAATGCTAACAAAGCTAGCCACAGACAATGCTAACAGAGCTAGCCACAGACAATGCTAACAAAGCTAGCCACCCTGAACTCATTTGTGGAAAATTGGCTTGCAGAGAAACTTAGCTCATCTTGGGAAGACGAGGCCCTCATGTGGACGTCTTGGGAAGACAAGGCCCTCATGTGGACGTCTTGAGAAGATGAGAACCTCATGGACGTCTTGGGAAGGTGAGGCCCTCATAGACGTCTTGGGAAGATGAGGCCCTCATGTGGACGTCTTGGGAAGACGAGGCCCTCATGGATGTCTTGGAAAGACAAGGCCCTCATGGACGTCTTGGGAAGACGAGGCCCTCATGGACGTCTTGGGAAGATGAGGCCCTCATGGACGTTTTGAGAAGATGAGGACCTCATGGACGTCTTGGGAAGATGAGGCCCTCATAGAGTCTTGGGAAGATGAGGCCCTCATGTGGATGTCTCGGGAAGATGAGGACCTCATGTGGACGTCTTGGGAAGACGAGGCCCTCATGGACGTCTAGGGAAGACGAGGCCCTCATGGACGTCTTGGGAAGACGAGGCCCTCATGGACGTCTTGGGAAGATGAGGCCATCATGGACGTTTTGAGAAGATGAGGACCTCATGGACGTCTTGGGAAGATGAGGCCCTCATAGACGTCTCGGGAAGATGAGGACCTCATGTGGACGTCTTGGGAAGACGAGGCCCTCACGGGACGTCTTGAGAAGATGAGGCTCTCATGTGGACGTCTTGGGAGGACGAGGCCCTCATGTGGTGATGATTTGTCATGCAGGAAACGCTGCAGAGCATGAGAGTGAGGTGTTGGCCTGTGTGCGGCCGGCTGAGGGGCTGGACATTCTAAAAGAGAGACCATGAGTGCCGTCAGGTCACTTTGCTGCCGTCTCGCCAGGATGAAGGTCTTTGCTGTCCTCGCACTTTGGGCCACTTTGCTGTGTCCCGTACACCCGGGTAAGATTCCCTGTATTGGGAAAGAAAGTACATCCAGATAGTATGTATTGGTTGATAGACTGATGGATGGATGGTTGGTTGGTTGGATGGATACATACTATATATATACATATATACATATATATATATATATATATATATATATATATATATATATATATATATACTGTATGTGTACCAAGTGGTACCAGTGGGACGGAAGGAAACATGTGTTGTGTTGGCTTCTAGACTCCTTGGACTCCTGTGAGGGTCGCTGTGGTTTTGGAACAGACGCTGGTTATTCCTGTCAGTGCAACCCGTCCTGTCAGCGCTACGGCGACTGCTGCTCGGACTACACTCAGCTATGTCAGGGTGAGTGTGCCACAAAGGTACGTGCATTCCTCGCTGTGCGCCTCCACTCACGACTCGCCATTTTGCCGAGGAGAAGAAGCTTGAAAACTATCTTCTGCCTTTGATGTCTCCTGCTTGGGGACTCTTGGCCTTCCCGGTGAAATTCGTTAGTATGTAGGCCACACAGGAAGACCTGGGTTGATTCTCCTCCTGGATCTCTGTGTAGAGTTTGCATGTTCTCCCTGTGTGTGTGGCTTTTCTCCATCCCAGCCACACTTGTTAGAATAAGGCATAGAAAGTGTCGGATAGATGGATAGATGGATAGATGCATGGATGCATGGATGCATGGATGCATGGATGAATGTATGGATGGGTGGATGGGTGGATGGTTGGATGGATGGATGGATGAATGGTTGGGTGGATGGATGGATGGATGGATAGATGAATGGATGGTTGGTTTGATGGATGGATGGATGGTTGGTTAGATGGATGGATGGATGAATGGTTGGGTGGATCGATGGATGGATGGATAGATGGATGGATGGTTGGTTTGATGGATGGATGGATGGATGGATGATTGGTTGGATGGATGGATGGATGGATGGTTGGATGGATGGATGGATGGATGGTTGGATGGATGGATAGATGGATGGATGGTTGTTTGATGGATGGTTGGGTGGATGGATGGATGGATGGATGGATGGATAGATGGATGGATGGTTGGTTTGATGGATGGTTTGATGGATGGTTTGATGGATGGTTGGTTGGATGGATGGATGGTTGGATGGATGGATGGATGGTTGGGTGGATGGATGGATGAATAGATGGATGAATGGTTGGTTTGATGGATGGATGGATGGATGAATGGATGGTTGGTTGGATGGATGGATGGTTGGATGGATGGTGAGTGGATATGAGTTGGTTCTTCGCAGCGTGTGCCCGAATACAGTGCACCTTGCTGCTCTGGTCCCCCTGGTAGTCATCATGTCAGGTATTTCATTAGGACCCATCAATGTAATACTTCCTACCTCCAGGTGTGTACACACTACACTTATCTGTGGGCAAATACGATAAGCATGTCTAATCTTAACGGTGATGTACAATGTCATGTTTATGTTCACATGCTGCTGCTTTGAGGGTTGGATTCCCAACACTCCCCCATTGGAGATGTCCAGGGTTGGCCCCAAACCTGTACAAATGTCAGGGGTCGTGTTGGGAAGGACATCCGGTGTAAAAATGAAGCCCAGTGCTGAACCTGACTTGCTGTGGCGGTGCAGTGACGACACACACGTCTATTATACACACGTCTACCACACACACGTCTATGATGCTATCTCTCTGGAACACCTGCTGCTCTTCACATGACCTCCAAGGCAAACGTTCCATAGAGGACTCGGTACATCACAGCATATCATAGCAATCCTGACACAGCCGACGAGCTGCGCTTAGGGTGCGTTCACACTGTTTCACACGCTCGGGTGGGATGGTGAACTCCTGGATGTGGCCGTCTATCTGTCGCCCTCCCCTGAAAGCAAAGTCTGCTTTGTCTTTTTTAGATCGAGTGTCAAAGACCCGCCCGGTGGTCCCATGGGGGCCGCTGGCAGGAAGGATAATCGAGTGAAAGCAAACGTCCTCTCGCTACCACTCAGCTTCAGAGAGGATTTTGTGGAAAAAAAATGCCCCAAATTGATGATTGATTAGTGGTTGGATACTTAGGGATTAGTATATTTAGGGATTAGTGGTATATATTTATAGTATATTTTATAGTATATATTTATACTGGCACTCACTCAAGTGATACTTACACTTGGGGGCATGATACTGGGCCTGATACCAACAAACCATGTGAATGTTTGAAGTATGTATCATGTAAGAAGTCTGTATATTTAGGCAAGTAGTACTTCTTCTTGGTGACAATGAAGTATTGTCCAACAGAAAAGTGGCCAAATGATTGAAATAAGTTAAGTTAAATCCAAATAGAATCCCAGACCACCCAATCGTTACCTTTTGCTGTACAGTACTCTCATACTTTTGACATCCTATTGCGAGATCTTTTCTTCTCCCCAGACTTGCTGCGACTCGATACATGAGGCACCATTTTTTGATTCTGAGTTACAACGCATCAACGTTCTTGCGTCGATGTATTTTTGCGTCATCGATGACGTCAATGCGTCGCTCCAGCCCAACTAACCACCCCACATGCATCAATCACCAAGTCAATCGTCGGAAAGAGGCACATCGGTTTCGTGTTGCCGCACGGACGAATATTACATTGCTCCACTAGTCTTTACACAACAGACACTCGACAATGATATAATATTTTCAGAAAATGATGAATAAATGTTAATAAAAAAAACAACTGATATTAGATAATCCCTGATGGCATACACAGTGGTTGACAATCACTGCCATAAGAAACAACTGCTCCAGCAGGGCCTTTCTTCCATGGCTGATGTGCTCTGATTGTGTCTGCTATATGAGCTAATACCAGTGTAAAGCTGTTTAAAGACAAAGGAAGTACGCTGTCCAGAAAATATGTAAGTCTAGTATGTTGTCTTATTTATGTCTACTATGTCTTATTGTCTCTCATTATTACCTGAGGAGTAGGAGAGTAAAGGTGGCTATAGGGGTGTTACTTGATGCCTAGGGCTCTAATGTTAAAGTATATTAAGATTGTAAAGAGGGGCGGCACGGCGGTCTAGTGGTTAGCGTGCAGACCTCACAGACCTCACAAGACCGGGGTTCAATTCCACCCTCGGCCATCTCTGTGTGGAGTTTGCATGTTCTCCCTCTCCGGGTACTCCGGTTTCCTCCCACATTCCAAAAACATGCTAGGTTAATTAGCGACTCCAAATTGTCCATAGGTATGAATGTGAGTGTGAATGGTTGTTTGTCTATATGTGCCCTGTCATTGGTCGCCGACCAGTCCAGGGTGTACCCCGCCTCTCGCCCGAAGACAGCTGGGATAGGCTCCAGCTACCCTGGTGAGAAAAACCGGTAGAAAATGAATGAATGAATGAAGATTGTAAAGAGGGTTTCTATTCCACCTATTAATATTGAATCCTGCTTTGGGGTGGGGTAGCGATAAACTGCCATAAATGACGAACAGAATCTAAAAATAGCCCACAAAGTTCAACCCAGCAGACGCCATGTCCAATGAAATCCTCGCATCTGTGATGACCAAAACACCAGCTTGGTGACTGCAGTTACACCACATGACCAGCAGGGGGCGGCGTCGGGTTAGATAAGTCGGCCTTTGTTATTCATCTGTCTCATGAGCACGTGAAGAGCAGGGGCCAATGTGAAGAATGAACATCTGGCCCTTGTTGGATCTGAAGAAGGTTCTAAGTAGAGATTCAACACGGGAGGGAGAGAAAAAAGCAATTCATTGCATAGAAGCTGAAGATGGCTTCACTGTCCATTTTTGTAAATGCATCCCCAAATCTTCTCCTTCTAGATGAGGGGAAGACAGCCCCCTCACCTCCTGAAACTCCACTGTTCCATTGAAATATGATGATGGTGGAAAACATCTAAGGTGGGGTCTCCTTGGAAGCCATCAGGACCATCCAGGGAGAAGAAAACTTTCTTCCACCTTTCAATGTCCCATGTTTGGTGCTCTCCTGCTCATTCCAAACCTTGAAGGAGACCAGGCCTTTGGAGATGTGCTTTCTTCTCTGACAGATGGTGTCCGATGGCTGCACTCACCACTCTCGTGAGGATAAGCGGCGTAGAAAAGGGATGGCTTCTTTGCCGTGGCTTACATTTTGAATCTCTACTCAGAACCTCCTGCAGATCCACCACGTGGTCCACCACATGATTAGATCCCTCTAGACATAAAGTCAAACCCCTATAGCCACCTTCACTCTCCTACCACGTGAGAAGTGGTGGATCTGAGGAGTGTGTCTCCATGAGAGCAGGTGTGTATGTGTGTGTGCAGGCGGCAGCGGCGGTTCCGTCGTCACGGATGCTGAGATCAAGTCTGTCTCAGAGGCCCTTTACGTCCTGGACTCAAACCGGGCTTCGGCCTCAGAGTTGCTGATCGACCCCCAGGTTCTGATCTCAGGGTCTCAGAGCAGCTCCCAGTCAGATCTTTCTTTTCGCCCGTGAGATGACCTCCCCCTCAGCACCCCAACCACTTCTCCCTCACCCTGGCAGCTCACCTTCCATCTTGTGCTGTTAGGTTTTTCCGCTACGTGGATGAGGGGGCTTTGTTCTCCAGGCCCACCTATGCAGCTCTCCTGGCCCTGCTGGATAACTACAACAGGATGACCGGCCAGATGGAGAACATCAGCCCACAGGAGATGGCCGAGCAGGACCGCTTCCTCAGGGAGACCATGTCCAACACAGAGCTGGGCCGAGAGCTCTTTGGGTTCCTCTCCACCAAAGGTTTCTTACACACACACACACACACACACACACACACACACACATGTTTAGTGAAATGAATGTTCCTCTCCACTTGAAGGTATCTATGCATCCGAGGAAGACTTCCTGTACGACCTGAAGATGATGTGGTTTGGTCTCTACTCACGGAACAACAACAAGATGGACTCCAGTGGCTTTGAGCACATCTTTGCAGGTTGGAAGAAAATCATTTTCCTTCCTTCCATTAGTCTCCTCTAGTCCATCGTTTCCAACCTTTTTGAGCCACGGTCCGCTTTTTACTTTGGAAAAATCTTGCAACCAAAAATGTTCCAAAATGTCACCACCAACCACCTCAGGTGCATCACCAAGACTATCAGAGGAACGAGGCCATTAGCTGCGTGTTGCCACATTGACCGATATTACGTTGGTCTGCCAGTCTTTACACCACGGACACTCCACAGTGACATTATATTTGGAGAAATGATCTATATGTCTATATATCTATATGGCTATATATCTATATCTTTATATATTGATATGTCTATATATCTATACGTATCGATGTCTATATATCTATAAGTCTATATATCCATATATATATATGTATACGTATGTATGTCTAAAGATATATATATCTACATATATGTCTACATATCAATATGTCTATATTTATAGGTTATCACATGGTTTGTCTGGTACCAGGCCAGGTATCATGCCCCCAAGTGTCAGTATCAGCCCGAGACCGAAGGTCGTGATTAAATAATACTATTTAATCATGAGCTTATTATCACGTACTATTTAATCAAAAGACCATTTTGTTTCCAGAAAATGTTCAGTTTATTACATGTATTATATCTAAACAGTGTAAACACAATAATTGCAAAAATATTTCAACAATAATATTTTATCAACAGTCTTATCTTATCAATGTCTGACAATTAAAGTTCCATTAATCAAGTTTGCGTTTTTTGGTGACTGGAGAAGCACTAGGAATATTTATAGTGTGTGTTCACGCTCGTGCGCTGTTCTCTGATTGGTTGTTTCACGGGCACGATACCAGAGCAGCGCGCTCTGAGTGGACAGCTACGGGGGCTGATACTGGACATGGTTAAACTCTATATTTTATCAGTATCACTGCCCTGGGCTTTGACACAGTATCATTTCGGCCTTTTCCCGTATCATTCATGGGCGCTTTCCAGGGTACAGGGCCAATTAATACTGTAGTATGTGATAAATCTATGCATACATCTATACATCAGGGATGTCATTATAATATCGGCCAGAAGATGTTGGCATAAAAATGCCTTTGGTTGATATCCTCATCGGTTCTTCAGGCTATCTAGCCAGCAACAAGTTAGCTTGCAAAGCAGGATGATGGTTGAAAGAAATACAGCACGTTCCCTCCGACATGGGGGCCTCTTTTTAGACATAGACTTAGACTTTCTTTATTGTCATTGAACAATAACACAGCAGTGAAATTGCCGACAAAATGTCGTTGCCTGGCTTCCGTGTCATAATAAATAATAAATAATAAATAATAAATAATAAATAATAAATAATAAATAATAAATAATAAATAATAAATAATAAATAATAAATAATAAATAATAAATAATAAATAATAAATAATAAATAATAAATAATAAATAATAAATAATAAATAATAAATAATAAATAATAAATAGGTGGCACGGCGGTCTAGTGGTTAGCGCGCAAACCTCACAGCTAGGAGACCAGGGTTCAATTCCACCCTCGGTCAAAACATGCTAGGTTAATTGGCGACTCCAAATTGTCCATAGGTATGAATGTGAGTGTGAATGGTTGTTTGTCTATATGTGCCCTGTGATTGGCTGGCCACCAGTCCAGGGTGTACCCCGCCTCACGCCTGAAGACAGCTGGGATAGGCTCCAGCACCCCCGCGACCCTCATGAGGAAAAGCGGTAGAAAATAAATGAATGAATGAATGTTCAATAATCTCTCTAATTATCTTCTACGTTCATCCATTTTAGAAAATAAATAATAAATAATAAATAATAAATAATAAATAATAAATAATAAATAATAAATAATAAATAATAAATAATAAATAATAAATAATAAATAATAAATAATAAATAATAAATAATAAATAATAAATAATAAATAATAAATAATAAATAATAATAATAATAAATAATACATTTTGTTAGGACTACAAGTATCATGGCACAAGAAAACTACAAACAACCACAGTGGACACATCAGCAGTCATTCTACAAGGATAAAGTCAAAATAGCAAAGATGGATGTGGTAGAATATGGATGTATGGATATATGGATGGATATATACATAGATGTATGGATATATATAGATATATATATATGGATGTATGGATTAGGGATCGACCGTTATGTTTTTTTTGGGGACAATGCCGATACCGATTTTCTTTCCATCACCCTCAGCGATGGCTGATTTTGCTTGGGCCGATATTTGTGGCCGATACTGCTTTTGATCCCCCAATTTACATGAAAAAATGACCATGATAACAAATATTACAGGTCTCATGTTTAAAATAAAAACATTTCTGTCGTAGTTTAAATTTATCTAGCATCAATGTGATGACTGCTCCTCCGCAGCGTGGATTATATGGATGTATAGATATATGGATGTATGGATGACCCAGAATGGAAGGATATGGACATACTGTATTGAAGGCCAATACTATGTGTGTGTGTGTGTGTGTGTTTGTTTGTTTGTTTGTGTTCCAGGTGAGATCAAGGGAGGGAAGGTGTCCGGCTTCCACAACTGGATCCAGTTTTATCTTCTGGAGCAAAGCGGGCAGCTGAATTATTACAGCCATAGCTTCAACGGGCCAGTAAGACATATCATTGGATGTTTGTTATGCTCTTCATCACCGTCATCTCCTCCTCATCAGTGGACACGATACCCAGACGTGATGGGCATGCAGTTCATGTGGGACGGCTACTTCAAGCAGGTGGGCTCTGCTGTCATTGGCTGCAGCCCCGAATTTGACTTTGCCATTTACAGCCTGTGTTACATCACCCGACCCGGCAAACAGTGAGTGTCCATGGCCTCCCATGAAGCTCCTCCAAGTGCTTTCAGTGTTGTGTCCTCCTGCCTTAGATGTCGCCTTAGTCTGGGAGGACAGGAGCTGATCATCCAAACGTACACCTGGAATAACTCCTCCTACGGGAACGGCAAGAAGTATATCGGCACCGCTTATCCCGCAACACCCAGGACCTGAATCCATGAATCCATGGACCGTCTACTCCGCCCTACCACACGTGATGGAGATACACACCACCTTCCAACTTCCTAATGCCGCAATAAAGAAGTTCACTAGAACTGGCACATATGTGGCGTGGTCACCCTCATCCCCAAGTCTAACCTAACCCTAAATCTATTCGAACCCTAGATCTAACCTAACCCCAAGTCTAACCTAACCCTAAATCTAACCTAGCCCTAAGTCTAACCTAACCCTAAATCTAACCTAATCCTAAATCTAACCTAACCCCCCTGTCACGGTGCGGCTTTGCGACCCCAGGATGCAGAGATGAGGACCAAGACAAGGAGCATGTACAGAAAACAACAATGATCTGACAAAGTAAGGGGCACACACCTGAACTAAATAGACATCACTGAAACGGAAAACCGGTGCGGGGGATAAGAAATGCAAAGCAAAGGAAAACGGAACAGAGCAACACAGGAAGTGAATACAAAATAAGGGCAGGAACCAGGAACTAAGACATGAAAGGAAACTAAATGAACTGTCAGGGAGGCTAACTCCCACATTGTTACACCCCCAAGTCTAGCCTAACCCCGAAGTCTAACCTAACCCCCAAGTCTAACCTAACCCCTAAGTCTAACCTAACCCCCTAAGTCTAACCTTGAACACTGGACTTCAGCCACGGTCATCACATTAGCAGCTGGAACTCCAATTCAGAGAATTAGAGAGATGTAAAAATGTGAAAACCACTGGTTAATTGGGTCTCTCTTATTGCATGTTCATTCATTCATTCATTCATTTTCTACCGCTTTTCCTCACAAGGGTCTCGGGGGTGCTGGAGCCTATCCCAGCCGTCTTCAGGCGAGAGGCGGAGTACACCCTGGACTGGTCGCCAGCCAATCACAGGGCACATATAGACAAACAACCATTCACACTCACATTCATACCTATGGACAATTTGGAGTCGCTAATTAACCTAGCATGTTTTTGGAATGTGGGAGGAAACTGGAGTACCCGGAGAAAACCCACGCATGCACAGGGAGAACATGCAAACGCCACACAGAGAACCCTGGTCTCCCAGCTGTGAGGTCTGCGTGCTAACCACTCGAACACCGTGCCGCCCCCTCTTATTGCATGTAATTTAATATAATGTAATTTAATATTGCCATGTAATCCGTGATAAGTCAAACACAGCCACAGTAGATACTAACAACTTTGGTCTTGCTACAAGAGCCATCTGCCAGGGCTTTGAAGCTAACTTTACCAATCAAAATACTCTTTTCTTTCTCCATTTCCCAATCAATATTTGTTCCAGCTAAATATGCTATGTCACATGACCTAAAACACACATAGCCACACTAGCATGCTAGCAAAACATGCTAGGTCACATGACCTAAAACACACTCAGCCACACTAGCATGCTATGCTAAAGTAAGCTAATCCAGCAAGCTTTACACTGGCCATTGCTGTATCAGTTCATGTTTATGCTGGGCACGCCTACTTGCTTGAAGTCGGTGAGGACACGCCGCTATGAATGAACGGTCCACTGGGGACATATTTCCCCACAGGAAGATTCCTTTTCACCATCCCAGCATTTCATTTCCAATATGTCAAACAGCAGATTGAGTTTTTCCTGTCCAATCCTGCGAGGAGGCGGATCCTAAAAAGGATGATACATGACCATTTGCTAGCAGCATGAGAATGTGGCACTGCTCTCTTCCAGGGGCACGATGCAACTGTGCCTAATGGGGCACAAAATGGGCGTTTCCACACCCGAGTGGGTAGAATAGTGACACCCAGCCTGGAGGAGAACGTGCACGTATCCATTTGACACAATGGCTTATTGTCTCCCACCAAAGCCCCAAAAAACAGTCCTTAGCGACGAGACAAAAAGACATTAACCGATCCTGTTCTGCTTGACCCGCCGCAAACAGTGGCAGCAACCCAACCTGCCAAGATCAGCTGTCGATGAAGCTGCGGCCTTTTTGTGTGTGCATGCGTCCAGCTGGGATGGGGGTTGATTTTACCCGTTTCACTCATCTAGGGTGACTAACAGGATAAATCCTGGTCTGCCGATGGAACAGGGGACACACTTGCAGCCGCGTTAAAGAAAGCATGACAGGAGATGGATCTGCCACTGATCCCATTGTCCCCTCGTCTGTCTCGGTCCTTCATCTGCTGCGGGCCTCCCGTGCAGCCCCCGGTCCGGTTCTCCGCCGCGTTCTCATGGAATATCACATTTCCTCCGCTAAATAAGAAGAGTAAATCTTCCCTCTTTCAGCCCAAACACAACTCCATTCAATCACAGCGGGGCAAATAAAAGAAGGAAAAAAAGATCCAATTGTGTCTTTTGTCATTCCCACAACTTCATAATCGAATTATAGCTGGCCACCCGCCAGCGTGTCCCTCATCTCGCCCAAATTGGCTTCCCCGGCAGCGCTGGCGCACCACCTGACTTTTGTTTTCTAATTATATTACCCCGCTCTGTGTGTAGCGTGTTGCGGCTAATGGCGGCGCGGGCGAGCCCAGCTGCACATGCAGAAACAAAGCTGCTTAGGGGCCCAGACAATGGCCCCCTGAAAATGGGACGCCTGGAGGCGGTCGGCCAATGAGCACGCACACCGGGGGGCCAACAGCGGCTTTAGAGAGGGGTGAAGGGTGTTTAGTGAGGCCAGGGCGTGGGGGGGTCTGTCAATGAGATGGTTAGTCGGGGGACACATGGTCACCATCACCCCGGTCCCCCTTGGGTCGGCGCCGGGCTGGAGGGGGGGTTCAAGTTTGGCGTGGATGTGGGTCAATCGAAAAGTTGACGAGGGAGCATGAAACGCACGACAACGTTCATTCATGAGCTTGTCTCCATATTCTTGTGGCTTCCAGCATGTGATGCATGTGTGGAGTGTCCGTACGAAGGAGCGCTTGAGAGCAGCATGGATGCAAACACAACGCAGCCCCCCCGTGATGACCCTTCCCACAGTCTGCGTTGGGGTCTGCTACTCCCAAGGCAGGACACCGATGTCATCAGCACACGAGACAAAGTCAGCGACCCAAATGTTGGGATGACAGCACAAAGCAGGCAGGAAGCAGTAATGACTACTAAGTACTAACAGTACTAAGTACTCCCTGATAGGACTCAGCAACCTGTGTTCAATATATGTTCAATATTCTCTAAATATGTTCAATAATGAGGCGGCACGGCGGTCTAGTGGTTAGCGTGCAGACCTCACAGCTAGGAGACCAGGGTTCAATTCCACCCGTGCATGCGTGGGTTTTCTCCGGGTACTCCTGATTCCTCCCACATTCCAAACATTCTCCTCCTATTTTGTGTGGAAGTGGTCACTATTTGGCTTCTTATTTTGTCTTTCCCCACCCTCGGCCATCTCTGTGTGGAGTTTGCATGTTCTCCCCGTGCATGCGTGGGTTTTCTCCGGGTACTCCGGTTTCCTCCCACATTCCAAAAACATGCTAGGTTAATTGGCGACTCCAAATTGTCCATAGGTATGAATGTGAGTGTGAATGGTTGTTTGTCTATATGTACCCTGTGATTGGATGTACCCCGCCTCTCGCCTCTCGCTGGGATGGGCTCCAGCAACCCCAGCGACCCTCATGAGGATAAGCGGTAGAAAATGAATGAATGAATGAATGTTCAATAATCTCTCTAATTATCTTCTACGTTCATCCATTTTTCAGAGCTAACATGACCACTTCACTCTCATTTCCAGGAAGTGACATAATAGGAGTACTAAACAAAGTCATGGTCATATATGGTCATTCTAGCCAAGTGGAGATTTAGGTTTTGGAGGAGGATGAAACACTTGGAGATGAAATGGACAATTTAAAGATGGAATGTTGTCCATCATTCCCAATCCTTATGTGAAACATGAACACATATGTCTTTCCCTTTTCTGTACCTTATAACAGAAGAAAAGTAGTTCATATGAGCTAGCTAACCATGCTGTCATTGGTACACAGATATTTCCACTACCAAGCCCTCTAAAACCCTCTATCAACATATTCTATCCAAGTACATTGATGATAACTTGTAGTACTTACAGTACTTTGTCATACTTTAAACAATTAAAACATGAGTGGAACGTCTTCCTTAGACTCGCTGATTGGAACTAAGGCTATTTCCGTCCATTTCCGTGGAAAAGGCTCAGAACAAACGAGCATCTTACGGAGTCTTGGTAGCCATGTTGTCGGGTCTAAGTTGACTAAGTTAACTGCTTTTTCCTTCAGTCTGTCCTGTTGTTTTCTTGCCAGCGTGTGGAATCTACATTGACAAACTATTCGGCTTATTGCCACAACCCTCAACAATACACATGTGAGGCGTGATGTATAAGCTAGCCTTCACTTCCAAACGAACAACACAGTACCAGCACCATCAGGTAGCGTCACTAGGGAGGAGCTTGAGGCATCGTGATACGTACTATGCCAATTATCCACAATCCAAGGCTTGAACACACACGTCTTTGTCTTTTTGTGCATTCTAAAGATATAAAAACATCCAAAAAGCGCCACAGGTCGACGTCTATCAGGTAATCACGTTGTTCTTATTACTCTTATTGACATTGTTATTCCCAAGAACTACCTTACTGGCATAGTGACACCTCGCCACACCACAGTGACTAGCTGGCTAGCGACTAGCTAGCCTAGCCTCAGGACACTAGCAAAGGTAACGCTACATGTTGAAGCATTTTGTTTTGGAGGCTAGGTGTACCATCAATGTACCTGCTACTACACACTCACAGCATGGATAGAAACCCAAAAAACCTCCTTGGAGCTTTTTAGAGGTGTTTCATAGTGGAGTAGGTTCCATTCGGGGCATTCTTAGCGGCCTCCTTTTATCTGTTTGGATATCTTTAGAAGGCAGAGACAGTAAGATGATGGGTTCATGCCTCACCAAAGTCTGGTGGATGATGGCCAGGAGTCCAACCAAAGTGTGGTTTGAGACTGGGGAGACCTGGCAGAGATGTCCATCTGACGTCTCCATGGAGACAGAGGAACAGCAAGATGGAGGAAAGGGCCAAGCGTCATGAACGAGACGGAAAACCATCAATGACTCAGACTTTTCACCTCTGAAGTTTTTTGTGTGACTGTGTTGGGGGCTTGGGGGTGTGGAGAAAAAGCAAAGCACGAGTGCAAACAATCACATGCTGCTCTGTATGAAATATAAAATATCCATCGGTCAAAAGGAAAGAGCCTCACCGCATGGACTTGTTTCGTTGCTTCACATGCACTCACGCACGCACACGTGCACGTGCTTGGCCTCCTCATGCTGTGGAGTTTTCTTCAGTCTCACTGGACGTCCAGTACGACAGATGGACATTCTCCCCCACGCTCAGACACCCCAGCACCAGGGACTCGCCGAGTGTACCGGAGTGCAACGTGATGGCTCCAGAATATCCTTCATCAAGCCGCTGCCAGGGGAGCATCGTCCTCTTCACGAGGTGAGACGCCAGCTGAGAATGGACGAGCATCTGAGTCTCCTACTGATGGATACCAACTTGGATCACGAGCCGCCACATGACGGCATACGCTTCCTCGGGTATGCCTTACGTTCTTCTCACACGAGCTACACCTCTCAGCTGAGACTTCCATCTCAAGTATCCATGAGGGTAGGCAAGTATAACGACATGCATGTTAAAGTGCTGAATGAATACGTAATTCTACAATAACCAAATAGAGTACTGACTGAAGAAGCCATGAGGAGCTGGCAAATAGCAGCTAGGGTGAGGTGGGCTGGTTCCTCATTACTGTCAAGTATTACCACTTATGTTCTACATTGTTCCATTTGTGAAAGTGAAAGGGAAAGGAGTAAAGAGTTGATGGCCCTAGCCATGATGAACTAGCTCTGACAGTTCAGCCTGATTTCCTGGAAGTGATGTCATCGCGGTGACGTCTCTCAACTAAAGCAGAGTAAACAAAGGCTTCTCCAGGTGAATGGTGGACTTGCTTGTGTACATTTTTAATCCAAATAGTCATTGTCGTAGGAATATCACACCAAACGTGTTGCTGCTGGATGTTCACAATATCCCAGTCATACTGGAAGTTTCTTTTCTTTTCCAAAAGAGGAATCTTTAAGACAACAATGGATGAAGGAGAGACAGATGGACGATGGAGTTATCATTTCACTGATGACCACTATGAAGGACTACCTTTACAAGAAGCATTTGGCTTGAAAGTACGCTATAAACACATTTTGAAAAAGGATGCTATTCTGCCAGTACAGGAAGAAAAGCAACCTAGAAGAATGATGTTGAAGTTAATACGGTCTTGTTTACATGTTGAAAGACTATTCCATGATAGCGACAAGGCTGGGAAGCATTCTACATGTTATGTAAACATCTTTTCACAGCCATACGTTTGCCAAGGGGGCGTAGTAAAGGCAATAAAACCGTCAATGAAAACGCTCATTAAGAATGTGTTTTGAAAGCCACCAGCCTTCTAAACGTCTTCACGTTCTAAAAGGTTGAGGGGGGGTCCAAATGTTTCTTCCTCCTCCAAAACTCTTGATGCATGGCTGAAACCTTGGCTCTGTTCACGCTAACCTCCTACAGAGCCATCTTTGTGTACCTGAGTGATAGTACTCCCATGACATCACTTCCGGAAATGACACTGAACCGAGCTAGCTGGCGGAGGAGCCATCAACTATTGGTTTTGGAATGTACCATCGGCTTTCAACAATGCTGAAGATAATTGCAACAACATATGACAAGTTGATGAATCATGTCAGGGAGCCTTGAAAGCTGATTGGATGTTCACAATGCATCCACTGGGGCAGAACCTGCCTTGGCTAGCTGGAGGTGGCATAGGAACCATCTGGGACACTGAATGGGGACAAATGTGTTCCAAGTACATACAGTAAAGCCTCGTTATATTGATATCGGTTATATCGAAGTACTGCTTATTACAATACTATTTTCATTTCCCGGCAAATTTCTAGTCTTTTATGATATAATTAGTTCCGTTAGTACGATACCCGGTTATTATGATAATCCGGTTACTACGATGCCCTTTTCATCTCCTGCCAGCCAATTTGGTCTGCTTATATCGATACAAAAGCAGCTTAAGCACGTGGTTCGTGCCCCGGCCAGGAAAAGGGTGCAGACACTCGGCTAGTGAGGCAGAGGGCCGGCTCAACACTGCCATTGGCAGGGGAGGCTGCAGGTGTGGAATAGTAGAGGCCGAGATCTCAGGGTGAGGTGGTCAACTGAGATGACAAAAACGGACAGAAAAGCTCATACTTTGGACTTTTCCTCAGGATAAACATCAACCTGAATCCAGCAGCGGAACTTTTGACCTTGTACACTTTCACAATAAAACACGATGCTGGAGGTCATGAGGTCTACTTCAGGATTTACATTCCATATTCTATATTCCATATTCCGTCCTCCTCCAAGGCATAACACAAAAGACAAATAGGAATATAGGAAGTATTACAGTTTTTCTCAATTGTTTAAACACATTTTCTGAAAAAATGTCTCATATTCTCAGAACTCTGCACACAAATCCAAAAATCACTCACACATTTCTGAGAACTTTACATCCAAAACAGTCTTCATTCTTCTCAAAATGGTGTTTTGTCTCCAAATGACGCACACAAGGCACTATATGAACAAACATTTATATGAACCAGTTGAACACTGATGTGCTCAGTGTAAAACACTGTGATTACATCATATTCATCATGACTCGGGCCTTTTTGTGTTCAGTCTGACACTTCTTGCAAAATGTTTTAGAATTGTTTTTTGTTTTTTTGGTATTTTTTTTAATCAGAACACAAAATTACACAAAAATATATATTTTTATTTTTCACATAAGTGTACGAAGTGTTTATCACAGCCAACACAAAGTTCCACATACAGTGGTCTGCATCTAAATGTATATAGCTTCAGTTCAAGAAATAATAATAATCAATAATCAATAACAAAGCAAAAGACTATACTGCATCACGTCTTCTGTTCGGGTCAGGCCACAGCACCTCATCTACATCACATGCAAGGTTTTCTCTGGCCAAATATCGCCTAGCATGGCGAATCCAGCCATGGAAAGCATCCTCTGGAATCTCTCCACATGCATCTTCCATAGCTTGGAGAAGGGGATTGTGTGTTTGTGGATTTCTGACCCTTTGCCCAGCCTCCCTCATTGTTAGACTGCTAATTGTAAAAATGTGTGACAGGTGTTTAGCCATGTGATGAGTCAGTGTGAATAATAGGAATATTCATTTAACTGTTTTGAGTGGCATTGTGTTCTTTGTGAAAACAAGAAGTTTACTTCATGAAAATTGTGCCAAAACTCAGAGAATTGTGTGTAGTGTTTTGAAAAAAAGTGTGTTGTAGATCTGCATTCTGAGTGTAAAGCAGGAATTGTGCTTATAGTTTAGCAGACTTGGTTCATGGAGTTGGTGCATTGGTTATATGTTGTGGTCATTGGGTCCCAGGCATCACAAATTGTGTGTAAACAATCGAGAAGAACTGTAAGTGTCATCCATACAATTCTCATTATTTGCTAGTAAAGATGATTTCTCTTTATTATTAATTTCATGTCCTTTTCATGTCCCAACCAAGTCTTGATAATTCAAGTAAAAATAGTCCTCTCCCTACTGTAGATAATAAGATACCTTTCTTCTGATTAGGTAGAAATATATCATCCATAAATATGCAGCAAGTATCAAATCCAGATGAAGCTGAAATTGCCACCAAGGACGATGTCAAGAGAAGTCATTTAAGCGTCATTGTCAGCTCCGCCGCTTCTTCAGACGTAATGTTGCGCCAGGCGCTGAGCGAATGGCCCACCTCGTGCGGCCCCGGCCTCTCGGGTGAGATGAACTTGTGCAACAATCTGGCTGCAGAGGGACGGCGGGCTGCAGCAAACACCTGCTCACATGCAACTTCAAGCTGTCACATACGCTTAAGCTCAGACGGCTGAGCGCGTCTCCCCAAACGTGCTGCCTCCCTGCAACAAAGGGGCTCCTGCACACACGCATGCAAGGGGGGTTGAGGGGGGGGGGACGCTGCGCGGGCCTCAAGCCACGGGCCGGCCACGCGCAACTTTGCTGGCAGTGGTGGCTGGAGGTGGGAGGAGCTTCTCGTGGAGGTTAAAGCCAGAGCTCCTGCAGGGTGACCCGCACTGAGGCTGTGCTCTGCAGAGGCGCACACACGCACACACACACACACACACATGTGGCCACACCTCTGACTGATGGACACACCGGTGTGACCTTTGGATGCAAGACAAGTCACCTCCAAACTTCTCCAGTGCAGGTACGTGTTGAAGATGCTCATGTGACTTCTCAAATCGAGCTTAACAAGTAGGAAGAGCAAACGTAGAGGGGTCGAGGGGGGGCCAAACTTCCTTCCAAACTTCTTCCTGTGAGGGCTGCGTATGGAAACATCAAAGAATGTTTTATTTTCCAGGAAAGCTAAAAGAGGTTTGGTTCTATCTGAAGGAGAAACACACATGTTCTTCTTATCGTTACGCCTTTTTCTTCTCTTTTTCATAATGCTGCTGTTGTTGGCTTTCTTTTCACTGTACAACGTGCTGCACGCTGATACATAGGAGCTCCAGGTCACAAATGGCCCCCGGACTGTAGTTTGTACACCCTCGGGTTATGGTTAGGGAACATCCTGGATGGCGACGACATATGCAGCCTCCAGGCTCTTATCAGCTAGCGATGCTTCAACTATGCTAGCATCTGAGGCACACAACGCAAAGCAACACGATATACCCTGCCTTTCAATCCATGCCTCTGAGTTCTCTGTGTCTGATTTGGGGTCGTCAGGGTTTCGTTTAATCCCATGGCTTCATCCGCAGAGTAAATCCTGCCGTGGCCCAGATTGGTGGCACAACCTGTCAGTGACTTTATCTTCTCTGAGGGGCTTTACCCGTTCAGACGTTGACCGGGATTACATGCAAGAGAAATGGGGGGGGACCAGGGCAGCACAGGCCAACCAGGAGGACAACTGTCCAGTGCTGAAAGCTGAAATGATAGAAAACAGCAACCTAATGAGACCTTCAGCCTTGACGCAAATAAAAGTGCTCCTTTTTGTGCGTCTGTTTCAGTCAATCCTCATTTTTTGGGCACCCACTTTTAGGATGGTTAGTCTTCAGCCACACTCTATGTAACCCACCTGGCTCCACCAGCCTCTAAGGAGGCCAGGAGTGGGAGCCATCAAGCTGTCAACTTTCTGTCCAACCATAAGGTGTCAAGGAGTGACGTGAATATCCGGAAAGCCACCCTGGCTGGCCCCAGTTACCCATTTTATACTGAGTGTTGCTGCAAAATGACCCGCCATGGGGCAAAGATGGTAGCAGGTGCCAGCGGGTTAATGAAGAATGTGACAAACGCCATCCGTTCATTGTTTATAATATTTTGTATTATGATATAAATATTATAATGCTATTGATAGATTTTTTGGCACATAAAAATACAATTTTTCTCTCTAAAATGTATTATTTGTTCATATTTTTGTGTGCAGAGAAGAGATTTTTTTTCTTCCATGTAAGTAGAATAACAACATACAAACAAAATAGGTTTAGGGCTTAGGGTTAGTTTTAGGGTTGTGGCTGGGTTTCGGGGTATGGTTAGGGGTTAGGTTTAGGATTGGGGTTAAGGGTCTGGTTAGGGGTTAGTTTAGGGTTAGGCTTCCACTTGCACATTTCTCATGGCAAGCACCATAAAGAAATAAATATTTGCGTTGTTTGCAGAGACCATGATGATGAAAGCCTTTGCGAGGCAAGGAGAGGGCGAAGAGGACGTCAGCCCCGTGCAGTGGATGGACGGCGACATGAGTTCGCCTGACGGAGATGTACCTTTGACCTCGCGGCGCTACAGGATGAGCGGCGCCAACCAGCAACCCAGAGAGGAGGGCAGTGAGGAGGCCGAGGAAGATGAGGAGGAAGAAGAGGGTGGCCGGGAGGGTGAAAATGAATCCAAACAATGCGGCCCCAAGAGGAGGCGTGTGACCAAAGCCAGGCAGGAGCGCTTCCGTGCCCGGCGCATTAAAGCCAACGCCAGGGAGCGCTCACGCATGCATGGCCTCAACGATGCTCTTGAGAACCTGCGCAGCATCATGCCTTGCCACTCAAAAACACAAAAACTGTCCAAAATCGAGACGCTGCGGCTGGCCCGTAACTACATCTGTGCTCTCTCGGCCGCCCTGGAGGGGGGGCTGTCCATGGAGAGCCGGGCTTTCATGGAGACCCTGTGCAAGGGCCTGTCCCAGCCCACCACCAATCTCGTGGCAGGCTGCCTTCAACTGGGCCCTGTGCCAGCTGTTGGAGGGAGGCCTGACGACAGACTCCGGCCGCCCCCCGTGCCTCTGGGCGGCATGGCCAACTACTCCTCCCCAGGCCTGCCGAGTCCACCCTATGGCAGTTTTGACTCGGCTCACCTGCTCCATCTGAGGGCCATGAAAGGCGGAGGCTACGAGAGCCATTCGCCACATGAGTACACCACAGGTGGCGTGGGAACCCCACCCTACGAGGGGCCCCCGACTCCACCTCTGAGCATCAGCAGCACCCTGGTCAGCAAACAGGAGCCATCTCCTCACTACTTACCGCCATCCCACTACTCCCCGTCCCCGGTGGACCACGGCCTGTACCAGTCTCAGAGCGCCTATGGTGTCCAGGCCTCATATGACTCCTACGTCACCCCCCGACAGATAACCCCCGCCTACAGGGACTGAGAGAGTGGCAGCGTGGGGTGGGGGTGCACAATAGACTAGCTGATTTTAGAGCAATCATACTTGACATAAGTTCCGTTTCCTTTCCAAACTCGTTACCAAATGGATCCACGTGGGACGGATCGCCCCAATGGCCCACGAATACACAAGCACTTGTAGTCTGTCTGATCTAGGATCAGGTATTCTATAGTCTGTCTGATCTAGGGTCAGGTATTCTATAGTCTGTCTGATCTTGGGTCAGATATTCTATAGTCTGTCTGATCTAGGGTCAGATATTCTACACAATGAAAGTATGTTTTATTTATTGCCTAATTTATCATCTACGTGTCTTCTGCTTTCTTCTGTGTTTTGGTGACCTTTTGTCTTTTGTCTGTACTTTTCTTTGTTGTGTATTTTGAAGTGCAGTAGTGTTTTTTGGTGCACTGGGGGTGGGGGGTCCGGGGGGGTAATCGAAGCAAACAAAGAATATTCTGGCTCTGACTCTCAGGTTAGCAATGGTATTAAAATGGATGAAATGGCCATCAAAGATTTGGTTTGTGTTGATTTTCCTTGGGATTCTGAGGAGGAAGGACTGGGAATACTGGTCCTCTCTTCTTTCTCTTTTCTTCCTTCTCTTTACTTCTCAGCAGGCAAAGAGGACCAACCCCCCCACCAACCACTTTGCCTGACTTGTTTATCCTGTCCTTCATCCCCACTAATCCAGCAGCCTGAATCCCTCATGAGAAGGCCGGTGTACAATGTAGGATTGAAAGATTTCAAAAAGTGTGATTAAAGCTTCAATGGCTTTCCGGCGATGAGGACTTCCCTCATCACAAACATGGAATAATCCCGCCCACATTCACGCAGGACACAAGTCAACACGCACGTCTGGAACACAAACAACCCCCCTTGGATACTAGGATCCATCCTAGTAACTATCCATCTAGTACCGATCAAGTACCCATCCTAGTACCCATCTAGTATGCATCGGAGTACCCATCTAGTATCTATCCTACTATCCATCTAGTATCCATCCATCCTAGTATCCATCCTAGTACCCATCTAGTACAACTAGTATTCATCCTAGTACCCATCTGGTACCCATCTTGTACCCCTCCTAGTATCCTTCTAGTGTTCATCCAAGCATCCATCTAGTATCCATCTAGTATCCATCCACCCTATTATACATCATAGTACCCATTTAGTATCCATCCTAGTACCCATCTAGGTATTACTCATCTAGTATCCATCTAGTATCCATCCATTCTAGTATCCATCCTAGTACTAGTATCCTACTAGTATCCAGCCGAGTACCCATTTGGTACCCATCTAGTATCCATCCTAGTACCCATCGAGTATCCATCATCCTAGTATCCATCCTTGTACCCACCCTAGTATCCATCCTAGTACCCATTTAGTACCCATCCTAGTACCCATTCATCCTAGTGTCCATCCTAGTACCCATCCTAGTACCCACCTCAGTACCCAACTAGTAATCATCCTAGTACTCGTCCTAGTACCCATCTAGTATCCATCCTAGTATCATCATCTTAGTATCCATCCTTGTACTCATCCTAGTATCAATCCTAGTACCCATCTAGTGCCCATCCTAGTACCCATCTAGTATCATCCTAGTATCCATCTAGTATCCATCCATCCTAGTATCCATCCTAGTACCCATCCTAGTACCCAACTAGTAATCATCCTAGTACCCTTCTAGTATCCAACCATCTAGCATCCATGCATGTAGTAACGACAATGAGAGCCATGAGCCATGAGAGGGTCTTCTTGAGGTGATGGATGCTGCATGGAGGCCACCCAGTAAGAGGTCACCGAGGAAAGGGTCACAGTGTCAGTGGGGGTCAGAGGCGGTTGGTGGGAATGTTGTTGAAGGATGAAGAGCGGCAGGACATCAGCGACTGTGATGTTGTGAGCTGAGTGTAATGTTGGTGCGTCCGCTCCAGATGATAATCCCCATCAACATCCCTGGCTCCATCTGCGTAGGAGAAATGTATCGCGTTGTTGTCCCGGGATTAGCATAAGCCTGCATTTGCACTACACGCAACAAAACCACAGCATGGGGGATACTCCTGCTGATGGATGGTGGGAAGATGGAAAGATAGAGAGATGGAAAGATGGAGAGATGGATGATGGATGATGGAAAGATGGAAGGATGGAGGGATGGAAAGGTGGACAGATGGAGAGATGGATGATGGAGAGATGAATGATTGGAAGATGGAATGATGGAACGATGGATGATGGGAAGATGGAATGGTGGATGATGGGAAGATGGAGAGATGGAGACTTGGAGATGGAGGAACTTGGCCGTCTGGATGGATGATGATGATGATGATTAGCCTGGATCGAGACACACAAAGTAGAAAACACTAACTAGTCGAATATACATAAGATAGGATACAGTATGTCCGCCCATACATCCATTTTCTATGCCACGTATCCTCACTAGGGTAGAGGTATGCTGGAGCCTATCTGGGCGAGAGGCGGGGTACACCCTGCCTCTCGCCCAAAGACTGGTCGCCAGCCAATCACAGGGCACATATAGACAAACAACCATTCACACTCACATTCATACCTGTTTGGAGTCGCCAATTAACCTAGCATGTTTTTGGAATGTGGGAGGAAACCGGGTCATGCAAAGGTGGGGGTGCTTTGCCAAACTTGATGCAGTAACCTCCCATTTCCTCAGCCTGCCACGACCGTATGGACAATCAGATCCCATGGTAGACATGGTCCAGACTCAACTATCCGTCCCTCCTTTTCCAGCAGGCTGGAGCCTATCCCAGCCGACGTGTACCCTTTTCCAGCGTGACTGGGTGGGAGCTGGTTCAGAGTAGCTTTTCAGAGATGGTGCTTTGGCTTCATCCTGGCTCCAGAAGCTTGCTGGGCACAAGGCTGAAGTGTTTGCATAATGAGCTGGGGGAGGAGCTATCGCCGTTTCAACTTCATTCATTCATTTTCTACCGCTTTTCCTCACGAGGGTCGCGGGGGTGCTGCAGCCTATCCCAGCTGTCTTCAGGCGTGAGGCAGGGTACACCCTGGACTGGTCGCCAGCCAATCACAGGGCACATATAGACAACCATTCACACTCACATTCATACCTGCATGCGTGGAAAAAACCCACGCATGCACAGGGAGAACATGCAAACTCCACACAGAGATGGCCCAAGGTGGAATTGAACCCTGGTCTCCTAGCTGTGAGGTCTGCGCGCTAACCACACGACCGCGCAGCACGACCGTGCCACTGCCGTTTCAACTTAATTGACACATTTTTGTCAAGATGAGATAGAGAGATCACACTTCCCCTCACATTACGTTTCTGGGGAGCTGGTTGTTTTTTAATGCATCATGTAAATGTGATGTAAAGTGCGTTATAAATTTATTATTTATTATTATTAAATGTAAATGCATATATATATATATTGCTAACTATATATATATATATATAAATACATAATATAATATATAATAATTTATTTTATTCCTTTAATTCCACACCACTCATATTACATTTAGGTGGTGTCTTATTTCTAGCATCGAAAACTACAGTTAGAAAACAAAACGGTCCTGGAAACATGAATATTCTTCCATACTTTCTATATTCCATACTTTTGCAGATCTGGATCTGTATCAAATTATCACTATGAGCAGCAGCGACACCAAGTGTTTAACTGAGAACATGACACAAATGGGAGCGGCTGGAGCAGCATTCGGCCACTAGGTGTCAGCAATGAACCATCTTTTATAGATGGTTCATTGAGTTCGCAGTGGCGTTCCAAATGATTGCGGAGTCGCTTCAGACTGCGTGGATTGCGTGGATGGTGACATTGCCGTGTGTCTGTTTTCTCTGCTTTTTCACAGCATGTCGGCAGAGGAGGCCAAGCTGGGGGGGTAGGGGGGTAGAATTAGCCTAATTACATGTCTGCATGTGAATAATCAGGCTAATGAAGGTACCTGGGGACTGTAGTCAATCAAATCATCTGCATCCAACGAGGCTTCTGTGATCATGCAGCGTGAAAGTACGTGGAAAATAGGCTTCATCAAAGAAATGACCTGATGAAATCTCCAAAGGGAGACGAAGAGAGTGAAGAGTTGCCTGATAGGAACCTCCAATGCGATGTGTGCTCATACTCAGAGGTGCGAAGTGGAAAGTGGAGAACAAAAAGCTCAGTGAAGACGAGCCAGAAACAAACATCATTCCAAAAGGGGGTCTGATGTCTGATTATGCTTTCTTTTAGGAAGAATCTGACAAATGTTCAAGGATCCCTCTTGCACATTCATTCATTGATTCATTTTCTACCGCTTATCTGTCACTGTGCGGCATGCCGGTGTAGCGATGCGACCCCAGGACGCAGAGATGAAGGGAAGGTGCAGGTAAAAAGCTTGGCTTTATTTTCACAAAAGGCGAATGCAAGGGGAAGTAAAAGTGACGGGACCCAGAACAGACCAACACAGGAAATACTACAAAATAAGAGCAGGAACTAAGGCTAAGAAGAAAACTAAGCTCTCACGAGGGGGTGAAGCCCAATCGTGACATTATCCTCATGAGGGTCGCGGTGGGTGCTGGTCGCCCCAGCTGTCTTGGGGCGAGAGGCGGGGTACACCCTGGACTGGTCGCCAGCCAATCACAGGGCACATATAGACAAACAACCATTCACACTCACATTCATACCTATGGACAATTTGGAGTCGCCAATTAACCTAGCATGTTTTTGGAATGTGGGAGGAAACCGGAGTACCCGGAGAAAACCCACGCATGCACGGGGAGAACATGCAAACTCCACACAGAGATGGCCGAGGGTGGGGAAAGACAAAATAAGAAGCCAAAAAGTTACCACTTCCACACAAAATAGGAGAACTCATTCATTCATTCATTTTCTATTGCTTATCCTCACGAGGGTCCGGGGGGGTCCTGGAGCCTATCCCAGCTGTCTTCGGGCGAGAGGCGGAGTACACCCAGGACTGGTCGCCAGCCTATCACAGGGCACATATAGACAAACAACCATTCACACTCACATTCATACCTATGGACAATTTGGAGTCGCCAATTAACCTAGCATGTTTTTGGAATGTGGGAGGAAACCGGAGTACCCGGAGAAAACCCACGCATGCACAGGGAGAACATGCAAACTCCACACAGAGATGGCGAGGGTGGAATTGAACCCTGGTCTCCTAGCTGTGAGGTCTGTGCGCTAACCACTCGTCCGCCGTGCAGCCCCTCTTGCACATTTTACACTCAGTCAATCCACCTCCACATGAGGGACATCACAAAATGATGTAATTATCAGGCCCATATGAGGGAATTATGACATCATACCGATCAGACCCAATCACTAAAACCACCACAATAAAAAATAACCAATAACAGATCATTCCAAAAAACGCCCCGTTGAGGTGAGCATTAGGGTGTGACGTTAACCTCAGATCGCTTGGAAACAAACATTCACTTTCAGAGGAAGGACGTTGTACCAAATGTTCCATTTGGAGGGGGGCATGGAGCAAACAAAAAACCTGTGTTCAGCCTCCCGAATCCTTTGAAAAGTGCCAAAGGTTTACCAGAGACCTAGCTGACCTGTCACACTGGCTGCCTGAAGAATGTGCCCAAATACAGTGCACCTTGCTGGGCCACAGCAGGTGACTCCTCCCCCTCTAGACTCTGGTTCTCCTGGTAGTAGTGACGTGCTAGTAGTTGACGGCAGTTGTTTCTATGAGTTGTCGACACACAGGCCACGTGTTTCAGACACCATGTTTCTGTGAGATGGCGTTTGTTACACGTGGTCTGCGTGTCTCCAACTCTGACTTGTCATGGTGAGATGGTGAGATGGACATGCCAGTGCCGAGACAGACATGTCATGGATGACATGGACTTGCCAGGGCTGAGATCAAGTGAAAAGAAAGTCCTCCTCTCATTCCGTGTGGAAGTGGTAAGTTCAGAAGAAATACACTCAAGGCTAACTGGTTAGCTTGCTAACTAGTGGCTGCCTCAAGTCCCTGCAGCAGTAGGAGTTGCAATGTGATGTAAACAAAGAATAACAGGGGTGTAAAGGTGACTATAGGGTTGGTATTTCATGTCTATAAGCTCTAATAGTGTTAAAAGGTGTATTTTGAAAGTCACAAGGAGATTTTTTATGCTCTTACTAACAAAATATTAAAATTATTAACATTGAATGCAATATTGCTGACGTTCATTTGATAATAAACCACCATAAAGGATTGATGACTAAATAAGGTAGAAAATAAGGACCACAGTGATCTTTTCTTGTGTGGTTGGTGGTTGGTGTGTTTTGGAATTACACCAGTTGAAAGGAGCCCATGTGGGGAGCAGAACGCACCCGCCCAGACATGGATCAGAGAGCGCCAATGTGACTTCCTGCCTCCTCAGCCAGATGTGATGCTGGGCCATCTTGTTAAACTTTTATTGCAGCCATCTGAGTGGGGACGGGGGGGGGGGGGGGGTGTTTTGCAAGAATATCCTCTCGATGAAACGTGCTCATTGCTCCAGTTTGCCGCCCTTCCCAGGCCCGACCCCCCGAGTGGCATGTTGACAGAAGGTGCTTGTGTGACATGCAAAGGAATTAAAAATACACCTGAGTTCCAGCTTTATAGCACATACTGTACCTATTTAGTGCTGAGCCATAGAAGGGGTGCTGGGGCTTCTTTTTTAAGTGCCAACAACACCTTTCATTTCATATTTAGATATTTGTATGACTTCTTGAAACATGACTCATCCTGATGAGTTACCATTTGCAACAATGTGTGAAATATGCCAATTTTCATGAAAAGAAATATACATGTTGAATCACAATGCGTTCAAAGACATCACGCCATTTTGAGTTCAATTTTCTGGGATTTCCGAGCACACTTGAATGCCGAGAAGAATATCCACCTCCTTTAATTCAATTATTTGACCACTTTATGCCTTATTTCCTGTTGCCATGCTTTTACCTTGTAGTTGTTTCGGGATTTGGACCGGGCTTTGTTATTATTGCTAGGCTACTTGGCGACTTCAAATTGTCCATAAGTATGAATGCGAGTGTGAATGGTTGTTTGTCTATATGTATGTGCCCTGTGATTGGCTGGCGATCAGTTCAGGGTGTACCCCGCCTCTCGCCCCAAGACAGCTGGGATAGGTTATTACACTTTTTCCGCGACCCTCGTGAGGAAAAAGCGGTAGAAAATGAATGAATGAATGTTGGAATTGCACTGCTTTGATACGTTCAGGTCAGAATAAAGTTCTTAAGGAGTCCGTGTGACTCTGGAGACGCCACTTGTGCCTTCATCTGTTGTCATACTAACAGAAAGATAATATTACACAAAAATGTAACATTAATGAAATACATCAGTTTCCACTGTTACCACAATATGTTTGACAGTCCTATCTTATCTTATCTTATTTTATTTGATCTTTTCTTATCATTTGGGTCACTTCTTCTGGGTCTGAAGGAGGCAGAGCAAGTGACGTCTACACCGAACCGTCCCACCCGTAACTTTATGAAAGTTAGTACATTTACTTGCCTTCATTTACAGCGCAGATTTGACCCATCCAATATGGCGCCGAACACTGACGTATGGCAACAGTGGACCAAGCCACTCAATGCGTCGTCTCTGTCTTCTGGGTCAATTTCTGTTCTACATTTATTTATATGATGCAAAATTGTTCTGCTGGAGGCCTTTGCTGGAACCCTGGAGGAGACAGAGCCATTTCCCAACGCTCATTGACGCCACATATTTTCTTAAAACAGACTAGCGACAAATCTAGTGACTTTTTCTGGAGTTGTTTTTTGGTATTTGGGGACTCAAAAGGGAAAGCATGTGTTTTGTGTTCTCACTGAGCAACAGTGGGTGCTCTTGATGGGTCGGGCCCGCCCAAGGACAGTCACAAGCCGGCAGTAACCAGTCAGCTTCCGAGGGGGTGGAGCTCCAATACGTCACCAAAGGCGTCTTAAAGGGACCTTTGATGCTTTTTCCACGTTTCTGACCTATAAATGTAGAAACGTGTAACAACCACATTTCCACCACTGATGTCAAAGTTGTCTGCACTTCCTACGACCTCCGTTACCGCTCTTTGAGTTAATACACCCTAAGTCAGGGTCTCCAGTCAGTAAGTCATGAGCTATCAGGACCTCCTAAACACTTTTTTACTGGCCTTTTAACACTATTATTACACTAACCATACCTTATTGGTCTATTGACACTAGTTATTAGTACATTAACCATACCCTACTGGTCTTTTAACACAAGTTATTACACTAACCATACCTTATTGGTCTATTGACACTAGTTATTAGTACATTAACCATACCCTACTGGTCTTTTAACACGAGTTATTACACTAACCATACCTTATTGGTCTATTAACACTAGTTATTAGTACATGAACCATACCCTACTGGTCTTTTAACACGAGCTATTACACTAACCATACCTTATTGGTCTATTAACACTAGTTATTAGTACATTAACCATACCCTACTGGTCTTTTAACACGAGTTATTACACTAACCATACCTTATTGGTCTATTGACACTAGTTATTAGTACATTAACCATACCCTACTGGTCTTTTAAGACGAGTTATTACACTAACCATACCCTACTGGTCTTTTAACACTAGTTATTACATTAACCACACCATACCCTACTGGTCTATTAACACTAGTTATTACACTAACCATACCCTACTGGTCTATTAACACTAGTTATTACACTAACCATACCCTGCTGGTCTTTTAACACTAGTTATTACAAATAAAAAGCGAACAGCTGAACTAAATAGACGCCTCAGCTAATCAGCACCAGGTACATGAGCAGGTTGTCAATAGAATAGGGATGTTGCAGCCCATGGTGCAAAACAGGAAGTGGGGGTTACAACACAAGGAACAGGAACAGGAACCACAAGGAAGACACACAACAGGCTTCAACAGGTCACTCATATTTCCTGACTAGTTCTATTCTATGAATCTTAGAAGAACAATCCTATGGCTTCCATGCCAGGGTTAAGTAAGCAGCCATTGTTGCTGACAGGTCTATTATCTATGCCACTTACTGACAGTCCAAGATATAGCGTCCAATTTTCTTGCTGTGTTGTTGTTGTTGTTGTTGTGGTGAGCACGTGAAGATAAAGAGAGCACGGTGTAAGGTGACATCATCGTGTCTTGTGTAAACCTCGGGGCAGGAAAGGTCATGAAGTTGAATTGAAGTCCAGCAGTAAAGGGTGTGCTGATATTTGATCCTATCAGAATTAGCCTGACATTTATTCCACATGGCGGCATATGTCAGTCATCCAAAACAACACTTGTAAGCACATTAATGACATGTGATCCGATTTTTACACCTCGACTGCCAGCAGAGAGGAATGTAGGTGCAGTTGCGGCACGGCTGTATCATGTGCCCATTCAATTGGTCCACGCCAACAGCCAGCCTTTCTCTTCGCTGCATGACAAACTCAATGGCAGAGAGTGACAGAGATGCTGGGAGAGCTTTGGACTTCTGAGTGCATCAGCATTTAAAAGGTGGCATTAATGTAACATTAATGAAATACAACAGGAAATACTAACAGGAAGATAGTATTCCACAAAAATGTAACATTAATGAAATACATCAGTTTCCACTGTTACCACAATATGTTTGACAGTCCTATCTTATCTTATCTTATTTTATTTGATCTTTTCTTATCATTTGGGTCACTTCTTCCGGGTCTGAAGGAGGCAGAGCAAGTGACATCTACACCGAACCGTCCCACCCGTAACTTTATGAAAGTTAGTACATTTACTTGCCTTAATTTACAGCGCAGATTTGACCCATCCAATATGGCGCCGAACACTGACGTATGGCAACAGTGGACCAAGCCACTCAATGCGTCGTCTCTGTCTTCTGGGTCAATTTCTGTTCTACATTTATTTATATGATGCCAAATTGTTCTGCTGGAGGCCTTTGCTGGAACCCTGGAGGAGGCCATTTCCCAATGCCCATTGACGCCACATATTTTCTTAAAACAGACTAGCGACAAATCTAGTGACTTTTTCTGGGGTTGTTTTTTGGTATTTGGGGACTCAAAAGTGAAAGCATGTGCTTCAATCTGCCATGAGATGACTTTGGGAAAGGCCCCTTTCTGTCTTGTCCCTATCTTGCTGTATTGTGATGATTTAAAACACTACCAAACGTCTTTCCTAGGCGTATTGATTTCACATCGAGCATATAACTTGTGCTAGTTTTGTCAACAACAGCAGCATAGATACAGCTACAACACTTCCAATGTCGGCTCTCCTTGGGATGGCTGTGTCTTCCAGCACAAGACGTGTGCTTCCAGTCCTTAGGTCAAAACTCCTGATGGCAAACCAGCATCTTGTTGAGTCTTGGTAGCCAAATAGAGAGCTAGCTATCCACTCTTCCGTCTGGGAATGATGCTTAAACTAGCAATTAGCCAGGTGTCAGATAAATATAGTTTTTCATGTTCGCTGCTACAATAACAATATGGCTGTAGCTTGGTTGATATGCAAGTTACTTATGGAAATTGGTTTTTTTTAGGGCTTTATTGTCAAAATACGTATTGCCCATGATGTCCATTATGTGTTCATTCATTCATTCATTTTCTACCGCTTATTCCCACAAGGGTGGCGGGCGGGGATGCTGGAGCCTATCCCAGCTGTCATCAGGCGAGAGGCGGACTGGTGGAGGACTGGTGGCCAGCCAATCACAGGGCACATTTTGACAAACAACCATTCACACTCACATTCATACCTATGGACAATTTGGAGTCGCCAATTAACCTAGCATGTTTTTGGTGGGAGGCAACCGGAATACCTGGAGACTGCAAACTCCACACAGAGATGGCCGAGGGTGGAATTGAACTTCGGTCTCCTCGCCTGCGCACTAACCATTCGTCCGCCGTGCTCACGTTTCACATAATGATTCGGAATGATGGGCAACATTCCAAATAAGTCCTTGAACACTTTCACTCCCAGCCATTTTTCACGAGACAACCCCTTCTGTAGCGGCCATTTTATACTGATATTTCAAATATTCTATGGCTGGATGAACATGGAAAATACCACAAGACAGATGCCATAATTTGGCCATGAGCTTTCCAACGATACCACCCACAACTCTTGACGACCTGCGCTTCCTGAATTTTACAATATTTCAACGTTTCTTCCACTCCCTGATGTTGTAGAAAGTCGTGGTTGGCACGTTTCAAAGCAGCTGTGGATGCTTTTTTGGGAGTGGTGTGGAGGGGAAAGGCATGAAGAATGAAGTGAAGTATATACAGTATACACACCTTGAAGAATGACTGCAGTACCACGTATTATCACATACTACTGTATTAATTGGCCCTGTACCCTAGAAAGCTCCCATGAATGATACGGGAAAAGGCCGAAATGATACTGTGTCAAAGCCCAGGGCAGTGATAGTGATAAAATATAGAGTTTAACCATGTCCAGTATCAGCCCCCGTAGCTGTCCACTCAGAGCGCGCTGCTCTGGTATCGTGCCCGTGAAACAACCAATCAGAGAACAGCGCACGAGTGCTTAGTGCCTAGTGCTTCTCCAGTCACCAAAAAACCCAAACTTGATTAATGGAACTTTAATTGTCAGACATTGATAAGATAAAATATTATTGTTGAAATATTTTTGCAATTATTGTGTTTACACTGTTTAGATATACAGTGAAGAAAATAAGTATTTGAACACCCTGCTATTTTGCTATTTCTCCCACTTAGAAATCATGGAGGGGTCTGAAATTTTCATCGTAGGTGCATGTCCACTGTGAGAGAGATAAACTAAAAAGAAAAATCCAGAAATCACAATGCATGATTTTTTAACAATTTATTTGTGTGATACAGCTGCAAATAAGTATTTGAACACCTGTGTATCATCTAGAATTCTGACCCTGAAAGACCTGTTAGTCTGCCCATTAGAAGTCCACCTGCACTCCATGTATCATCCTGAATCAGATGCACCTGTTTGAGGTCGTTAGCTGCATAAAGACACCTGTCCACCCCATACAATCAGTAAGACTTTAACTTGTAACATGGCGAAGACCAAAGAGCTGTCCAAAGACACCAGAGACAAAATTGTACACCTCCACAAGGCTGGAAAGGGATACGGAGCAATTACCAAGCAGCTTGGTGAAAAAAGGTCCACTGTTGGAGCTATCATTAGAAAATGGAAGAAGCTAAACATGACGGTCAATCTCAATCGGAGTGGAGCCCCATGCAAGATATCACCTCGTGGGGTCTCAATGATTCTAAGAAAGGTGAGGAATCAGCCCAGAACTACACGACAGGACTTGGTCAATGACCTGAAAAGAGCTGGGACCACCGTTTCCAAGGTTACTGTAGGTAATACACTAAGACGTCATGATGTGAAATCATGCATGGCACGAAAGGTTCCCCTGCTTAAACCAGCACATGTCAAGGCCCGTCTTAAGTTTGCATATGACCATTTGGATGATACAGAGGAGTCATGGGAGAAAGTTTTATGGTCAGATGAGACCAAAATAGAACTTTTTGGTCATAATTCCAATAAGCGTGTTTGGAGGAAGAAGAATGAAGAGTACAATCCGAAGAACACCATCCCTACTGTGAAGCATGGGGGTGGTAGCATCATGCTTTGGGGGTGTTTTTCTGCACATGGGACAGGACGAGTGCACTGCATTAAAGAGAGGATGACTGGGGCCGTGTATTGTGAGATTTTGGGGAACAACCTCCTTCCCTCTGTCAGAGCATTGAAGATGGGTCGTGGCTGGGTCTTCCAACACGACAACGACCCGAAGCACACAGCCAGGAAAACCAAGGAGTGGCTCCGTAAGAAGCATATCAAGGTTCTAGCATGGCCCAGCCAGTCTCCAGACCTGAACCCAATCGAAAATCTTTGGAGGGAGCTCAAACTCCGTGTTTCTCAGCGACAGCCCAGAAACCTGACTGATCTAGAGAAGATCTGTGTGGAGGAGTGGGCCAAGATCCCTCCTGCAGTGTGTGCAAACCTGGTGAAAAACTACAGGAAACGTTTGACCTCTGTAATAGCAAACAAAGGCTACTGTACCAAATATTAACATTCATTTTCTCAGGTGTTCAAATACTTATTAGCAGCTGTATCACACAAATAAATTGTTAAAAAATCATGCATTGTGATTTCTGGATTTTTCTTTTTAGTTTATCTCTCTCACAGTGGACATGCACCTACGATGAAAATTTCAGACCCCTCCATGATTTCTAAGTGGGAGAAATAGCAAAATAGCAGGGTGTTCAAATACTTATTTTCTTCACTGTATGTGTTATGTTAGCATCACCTTCCAGCTGCTGTACAATGGCATATGTGTTATGTTAGCATCACAGGCTAGCTGATGTACAATGGCATATGTGTTATGTTAGCATCACCTGCTAGCTGTTCTACAATGGCATATGTGTTATGTTAGCATCACCTGCTAGCTGCTGTACAATGGAATATGTGTTGTGTTAGCATCACCTTCTAGCTGCTGTACAATGGCATATGTGTTATGTTAGCATCACCTGCTAGCTGCTGTACAATGGCATATGTGTTATGTTAGCATCACCTTCCAGCTGCTGTACAATGGCATATGTGTTATTTTAGCATCACAGGCTAGCTGATGTACAATGGCATATGTGTTATGTTAGCATCACCTGCTAGCTGTTCTACAATGGCATATGTGTTATGTTAGCATCACCTGCTAGCTGCTGTACAATGGAATATGTGTTGTGTTAGCATCACCTTCTAGCTGCTGTACAATGGCATATGTGTTATGTTAACATCACCGGCTAGCTGCTGTACAATGGCATATGTGTTATGTTAGCATCACCTTCTAGCTGCTGTACAATGGCATATGTGTTATGTTAGCATCACAGGCTAGCTGCTGTACAATGGCATATGTGTTATGTTAGCATCACATGCTAGCTGCTGTGCAATGGAATATGTGTTATGTTAGCATCACCTGCTAGCTGCTGTACAATGGCCCATGTGTTATGTTAGCATCACCTGCTAGCTGCTGTGCAATGGAATATGTGTTATGTTAGCATCACCTTCTAGCTGCTGCACAATGGAATATGTGCTATGTTAGCATCACATGCTAGCTGCTGTACAATGGAACATGAGTTATGTTAGCATCACCTGCTAGCTGTTGTACAATGGCATATGTGTTATGTTAGCATCACCTGCTAGCTGCTGTGCAATGGAATATGTGTTATGTTAGCATCACATGCTAGCTGCTGTACAATGGAATATGTGTTATGTTAGCATCACCGGCTAGCTGCTGTGCAATGGAATATGTGTTATGTTAGCATCACCTGCTAGCTGTTCTACAATGGCATATGTGTTATGTTAGCATCACCTTCTAGCTGTTGTACAATGGCATATGTGTTATGTTAGCATCACCGGCTAGCTGCTGTACAATGGCATCTGTGTTATGTTAGCATCACCTGCTAGCTGCTGTACAATGGAATATGTGTTATGTTAGCATCACCTTCTAGCTGCTGTACAATGGAATATGTGTTATGTTAGCATCACCTTCTAGCTGCTGTACAATGGCATATGTGTTATGTTAGCATCACAGGCTAGCTGCTGTACAATGGATAATATGTTATGTTAGCATCGCATGCTAGCTGCTGTACAATGGAATATGTGTTATGTTAGCATCGCATGCTAGCTGCTGTACAATGGAATATGTGTTATGTTAGCATCACCTGTTAGCTGATGTATGTAAAGTACATAAAAGATAAGGTAACATGGTTTTAAAAAAACAGTTTTTATGTATATAATTATGTATATATATTAAATGTATAAATATGGTTAGAGCATTTAATATTAGTAATAGTTAATGTCATACATATAAAATTCAGTTGTAAAAGAAAAAAAAACACGCTACTATTTTTTATATGTTTGTGTCTAAAATAACCAAATCTCCATTGTTGGCGTTTGGGTGTAATACCGCAAGGTCCACTAGGGGGTGCTAGCAGCGATGGTGGTATAGAGCAGGTGACAAAACCACAGAGGAAGAATAAATCCTGAGGGTGAATATACGTCAAGTCATTGTGGATTGTCTTCCTTATTCTGTACCACAGGATTTTCAAGGCATACAACCCCTCCAGGTGGTGGAGGGGCAACATGTATATGGAATGAAATATGAATGAAGTGTGACTGAGATGTTTGCTTTCCTTCACTTTGTAAAAGCTTGTAAATGAAGGCCATATATCATTTTGATCATGGGCCCTCAGGCTGTTATTGTGGCAATAAAAGTTGTGTTGTTGCCTTTGACACTGAACGGGTGGTAGCTTGCAAAAAGCGCTGCACCTGTCATGCAAAGTGTCTGACTTGCTGCCTCAGCCATCGTGCCTTGACGGTGACCACTCACGGCTGCTGAAAGGTTCGCTGTGATGGATAGCCCAGCTAAATGTCTAGAATATCATCTACTGTAGCTAGCACACTGCTTTTAATGTCTTAAAATGGGACCTACTGCTTTGTGCTAAATCACTGGTGTACACCAGCTGTAATGCCCTTATGGAAAAAATATATTGCAGTATTGGCAAATATAATGCAATGTATTAGGAAATATATTTCCAAATATGGGATCTTATGTTTATATTTTACAATATATTGCAATATATGCATAGATCATATATGTGTATATATTGATACATATAAAAAATATCTTGCGATCAAGACCAAAAAAGGACTATATTTTTAAATATATAAAATTGCATATAATTTGGGATATATAAACTCATATATTATATATTTGGATTTAATATATTTCAATATATGTACAAAAATATATTATTCCATGTATTTATAATATATAATGTATTGGAAAATATAATGGAAAATAATATATTATAATATAATACAATATATTTAAAGACAGACATACCTTCAGTCACCTCATGTTGGACAGATATCCATCTCACTTTCAAGTGGCGAGTTCACACTGCTACTTTACAATTAGAGTATCTGGAGAGACTGATGGATGTGTCATAATTTGAAGCTAAAGGTGTGGACAAATGAAGACTTTATGGAACATTACTCTGGAGGACTCAAATTAGAATATGACAGCGCTATGACATGCATGACACACACAAACTTTGGGATGGCTCATAACGCTTGCTGTCAGAGGGACATTCATACTTATGGCCAACTTGGAGTGGCCAGCGTAGATAACATGCACATGTTGGGCAACATAGATATGCCCAAGTGGAGAATCCACCCCAGGTCTTCCCCATCTCCAACACATCAGGCGTTGATGAGGCTTTTTTTTCATTGTGTAGCCAAACATTGTTAATGGTTTGATATTTATAGATTATCACATGGTTTGTCTGGTATCAGGCCAGGTATCATGCCCCCAAGTGTCAGTATCAGCCCGAGACCGAAGGTCACATACTTATTATCACATACTATTTAATCATGAGCTTATTATCACATACTATTTAATCATGAGCTTATTATCACATACTATTTAGTCAAAAGACCATTTTGTTTCCAGAAAATGTTCAGTTTATTACATGTATTACAGTGAAGAAAATAAGTATTTGAACACCCTGCTATTTTGCTATTTCTCCCACTTAGAAATCATGGAGGGGTCTGAAATTTTCATCGTAGGTGCATGTCCACTGTGAGAGAGATAAACTAAAAAGAAAAATCCAGAAATCACAATGCATGATTTTTTAACAATTTATTTGTGTGATACAGCTGCTAATAAGTATTTGAACACCTGAGAAAATGAATGTTAATATTTGGTACAGTAGCCTTTGTTTGCTATTACAGAGGTCAAACGTTTCCTGTAGTTTTTCACCAGGTTTGCACACACTGCAGGAGGGATCTTGGCCCACTCCTCCACACAGATCTTCTCTAGATCAGTCAGGTTTCTGGGCTGTCGCTGAGAAACACGGAGTTTGAGCTCCCTCCAAAGATTTTCGATTGGGTTCAGGTCTGGAGACTGGCTGGGCCATGCTAGAACCTTGATATGCTTCTTACGGAGCCACTCCTTGGTTTTCCTGGCTGTGTGCTTCGGGTCGTTGTCGTGTTGGAAGACCCAGCCACGACCCATCTTCAATGCTCTGACAGAGGGAAGGAGGTTGTTCCCCAAAATCTCACAATACACGGCCCCAGTCATCCTCTCTTTAATGCAGTGCACTCGTCCTGTCCCATGTGCAGAAAAACACCCCCAAAGCATGATGCTACCACCCCCATGCTTCACAGTAGGGATGGTGTTCTTCGGATTGTACTCTTCATTCTTCTTCCTCCAAACACGCTTATTGGAATTATGACCAAAAAGTTCTATTTTGGTCTCATCTGACCATAAAACTTTCTCCCATGACTCCTCTGTATCATCCAAATGGTCATATGCAAACTTAAGACGGGCCTTGACATGTGCTGGTTTAAGCAGGGGAACCTTTCGTGCCATGCATGATTTCACATCATGACGTCTTAGTGTATTACCTACAGTAACCTTGGAAACGGTGGTCCCAGCTCTTTTCAGGTCATTGACCAAGTCCTGTCGTGTAGTTCTGGGCTGATTCCTCACCTTTCTTAGAATCATTGAGACCCCACGAGGTGATATCTTGCATGGGGCTCCACTCCGATTGAGATTGACCGTCATGTTTAGCTTCTTCCATTTTCTAATGATAGCTCCAACAGTGGACCTTTTTTCACCAAGCTGCTTGGTAATTGCTCCGTAGCCCTTTCCAGCCTTGTGGAGGTGTACAATTTTGTCTCTGGTGTCTTTGGACAGCTCTTTGGTCTTCGCCATGTTACAAGTTAAAGTCTTACTGATTGTATGGGGTGGACAGGTGTCTTTATGCAGCTAACGACCTCAAACAGGTGCATCTGATTCAGGATGATACATGGAGTGCAGGTGGACTTCTAATGGGCAGACTAACAGGTCTTTCAGGGTCAGAATTCTAGATGATACACAGGTGTTCAAATACTTATTTGCAGCTGTATCACACAAATAAATTGTTAAAAAATCATGCATTGTGATTTCTGGATTTTTCTTTTTAGTTTAGTCACTGTATGCCATTGTACAGCAGCTAGCAGGTGATGCTAACATAACACATATGCCATTGTACAGCAGCTAGAAGGTGATGCTAACATAACACATATTCCATTGTACAGCAGCTAGCATGTGATGCTAACATAACACATATTCCATTGTACAGCAGCTAGCAGGTGATGCTCACATTACACAATAATTAACAGACCAATAATTAGTTAGATTGTTAATTGTGGGAATTATGATATCAGACACATAAATCTGATAACATAGCTCGGATTATCGATGCTTCAATGAGGCGACATGACCCGTACTGTGCGGGTGAGCATATCATGCGCTCCTTTTTCCTCTTGCGTTAACTGTCTGTCCTTACTTCCCCTGAGCTCACTTTCCCTCTGTTTGAAAAGTGTAAAAGGTTTACCTGAGATTTCCGCGGCATCCCACCGACTGTGCCTTGATAGTGCACCTTGCTGGGCCACAGCAGGTGACTCCTCCCCCTCTATACGCTGGTTCTCCTGGTAGTAGTCATGTCATGATATTTCATTTGGACTCATCAACACATCCTCATTTCTTCCAGTTCTTCTTCTTACCTAGGTGTGTACACAGTAGAAGCGGAAAGTTTATCGGTATGGCTAATTTACTTTCCTTTACCTACTCCTTTTTCTTTTCTAAGAAAGATTCAAAACCTGAACTCAAGGTTAAAAAAAGAGGAAGAAATACAGTCATGTTGTATGTTTGTGTTTGCATGAGATGGGGGAAGTGCTAAACACAAAAGGGTGACAATGTGTCAACATGGACCCCTGTTCCGCATGGAGGTGCTGTGACTGAACTCTGATTCCAGATGTTTCCAGTCTTGGATGGACTTGAACTTCCTCACACATCTCTAACTACTACGTCAGGGTGTTTGGTCCAATCACCATGACATTTGGTTACACACTTTGAAGAGACCCACAAACACAGAACCACAAGTTGTGTGAACTTTGAGCAAGATGGGTTGAAAAATCATCAAGGAAATACCAAGTCCTAAGATAAGATATGATAAGATATGATATGCCGTTTTGACTATACATCCATCCGTCCATTCATTTTCTATGCCGCTTATCGTCACTAGGGTGGGGGTATGCTATTCCGGCTGTCTTTGGGCGAGTGGTGGGGGACACCCTGGACTGGTCGCCAGCCAATCACAGGGCACATATAGACAAACAACCATTCCCACCCACATTCATACCTATGGACAATTTGGAGTGGCCAATGAAGCTAACATATTTTTGGAATGGGGGAGGAAAGCGAAGTACCCGGCGAAAATCCACGCTAGAGTGAGGCTGCAAAATTGGAAGGGTGAAGTGATGAGGGATTACTGTTTATCACATACTACAGTATTAATTGGCCCTGTACCCTAGAAAGTTTGTACCCAAACTTGATTAATGGAACTTTAATTGTCAGACATTGATAAGATAAGACGGTTGATAAAATATTATTGTTGAAATATTTTTGCAATTATTGTGTTTACACTGTTTAGATATAATACATGTAATAAACTGAACATTTTCTGGAAACAAAATGGTCTTTTGATTAAATAGTACATGATAATAAGCTCATGATTAAATAGTATGTGATAATAAGATTAAATAGTGTGAGATAATAAGTGCCAGTATGATACTGACACTTGGGGGCATGATACCGGGCCTGATACCAGACAAACCATGTGATAACCTATAAATAGAGAACAATTGTGGTATGTTGTTAAATACTGTATGTTAAAATATGGCATGCCACCAGAGCTTGAAAGATGCTTTGGAAGGGGTATAATAAGGTTGGGTCTACCTGTGAGAGCCAGACCACATTGGAACGTTTTATTTTAACTACGTTACCTTCTTGTGCGCTCTGTGTGTATGCTGGCGGCCCCGCTTCCCCCCACTGAGACAAAGAGACTGTATGACTGAGAACAGGGCTCACTGAGAGGGAGTCTTCCTGTCTGTTAGGAGGTACAGATAGTAATATATTGACTAGTGTTTGATTCATTCATTGATTATGGTCCCAGTCCTAGGGTATGTCCATCATATGTACATCCAGTATTATTGAAGATAAGTACATTGGTCTGGTCTTGCGGTTTTGGAGCTGAGTTCCCTCTGTACACACAGACCCACATCTTCACGTGTCACCTGAGTCTGCAGGTTGGGTTTCAGTTGACTTTGGTGACATCCATTAAAGTGCTGTTGTGTGTGGCACATTAGCACCCAGACCATTGCGTCCAACAATACACCCACCTGCATTATTCAGCCCCAGTCTGCTAATGAGGAAACCTTAGCCTCGCATGCACGCATCATGTGATGTCTACCCAGCTGAAAAGCATGCAGGACTGAGTCACGGGTCATGTGACAGCACCTCCCGATCCGGTGGCGTGCGTGTGTACCGTAGGGCACCCTGATGTGGTAAATGTTGGCTCAGAGGTGCGAGCGCTGCATCAAGTGGCGTGCCAGGACATCCCCTCAGCCCACATCTCTTATGTCTGTTCGTTATTTTCTAAGCCACATGAAAAACACGTCAGCAAATGCAAAAGGTGGGATACGCTTGTCTCGGCAGTGATTCGCCACAAAATGACCCTCTTGTCTTTTCTAGCAGGGTAAAAAAACACAACAATCACGTCTATGAATGCAGCTCAGGTTGTTGGCTGTGGCTTGCAACGCCACCGCGGGGTGTGTCCGCGGAGAGTCAACATGCTGTCCATGGCTCAGGAAGTACTGGGGTGATGCTAGCACAGCTGCAAATATCGGGCTAGGAGACGTTTCATGCACAAACCAACTTAACGTTGGCGTCCGCCTCTTTCTCCCAATCAGGTCATCATTCTTCATCAGCGGAATTTCTAGGCACAGCCAACATCAGGGGTCTGATTTTGTGATTTTAAGGTCTCTGATGGCTTCATCAGGCTGTGATCTTCGCAGCTGAGTTTTGAACCTTCTGGGGTGAGACTCAGCACCTCCAAATTTGAGGCCAAGGTTCTCAATCGTATTGAGAGTGAGGTCTTGCTTCAGTTGGAGGAATTCAAGTACCTCAGAGTTCCCGAGTGAGGGACGGATGGAACGTAAGATGGGAAGATGGATTGGTGTGGCAGTAATGCGGTTGCTGTTGAAGAGGGAGCTGAGCTCTCAATTTAGCGATGATCTATGTTCCTACCTCACATGGTCACCTATGGTCACCTATGGTCATGGGTAGTGAGCGGAAGGACAAGATGGCGGGAACAAGCGTAGCGTGGCTGGACTCCTTTTTTCGAGACTGTGTTGTTTTCATCAGTGACGATGACACAGTTATTTAGTTATTAGTTCATGGACCTTTTTTTCACATGTGACTTTTTGTTGACAAGACAAGACTGGATGAAGATCACAGCAGTCCAACTACATTAGTGTCATATATGATGTATTGTGTAAAATGTAAAAGTCAGACAGGAATAACATTGAATGAAGCATCACATGAATACAGAGTCACCGTCCACCAGTACCAGCCTGGACTTGGCTTTTCAGACAAAGATGAATACTTGGCCGTTTGTGTGTGGTAAAAGGCTTTGTGCTAGCATGAATATGCACATTAGCACTCAATAAGCTCATTACATATTTCCTTGATGCATTCCCACATAATTAAACATAAACACGGCGGTCGAGTGGTTAGCGCGCAGACCTCACAACTAGGAGGACCAGGGTTCGATTCCACCCTCGGCCATCTCTGTGTGGAGTTTGCATGCGTGGGTATTCAAATTGTCCATAGGTATGAATGTGAGTGTGAATGGTTGTTTGTCTATATGTGCCCTGTGATTGGCTGGCGACCAGTCCAGGTACCCCGCCGCTCGCCCAAAGACAGCTGGGATAGGCTCCAGCACCCCTGCGACCCTCGTGAGGAAAAAGCGGTAGAAAATGAATGAATGAATATAGCCCTAAACATAAGTTTATTTCATTGAAGAAATAAAACCTTGATTATCAAAAACCATAGACCAACTGATCGTTCATTATTTAGTGCAATGTTTTATTTTTTTCTTGTAAATGTATTATTGCTCTTTAACCAAGCAAAAATGTTTTTGCTGATTACTCGATTAATCAATATTGGATAGCTGCAGCTCTACAGTCAAGCTAACATATTTTTGGAATGGGGGAAGAAAGCGGAGTACCCAGAGAAACGCCCCCATACTCTGGGAGAACATGCAAACTCCAAAGTGGAGAATCCAAGTCAGGTCTTCCCATCTCCTGATGGTGTGGCCTGCATTCAACCACTCGTCCACCGTGCGGCCTGATGGTTATTTAATGTATGATTCATTCATTCATTCATTTTCTACCACTTATCCTCACGAGGGTCGCGGGGGGTCTGGAGTACATCCTGGACTGGTCGCCAGCCAATCACAGGGCACATATAGACAAACAACCATTCACACTGACATTCATACTTATGGACAATTTGGAGTCACCAATTAACCTAGCATGTTTTTTGGAATGTGGGAGGAAACCGGAGTACCCGGAGAAAACCCACGCATGCACGGGGAGAACATGCAAACTCCACACAGAGATGGCAGAGGGTGGGATTGGACTCGGATCTCCTAGTTGTGAGGTCTGTGCGCTAACCACTCGACCGCCATACAGCCTAATGTATGATTATTTTTACGATTATTTATTTATGTTTATTATTGTTTATTTTTCTGAGTTTGCTGATGTTTGAAATGTATGGTGTTTTCTGCCGAATGTGTTTTTTTTTGTATTTGCATGTGGTTATCGTGCAGACCTCACAGCTAGGAGGATCAGGGTTCGATTCCACCCTCGGCCATCTCTGTGTGGAGTTTGTATGTTCTCCCCGTGCATGCGTGGGTTTTCTCTCACATTCCAATAACATGCTAGGTTAATTAGCGACTCCAAATTGTCCATAGGTATGAATGTGAGTGTGAATGGTTGTTTGTCTATATGTGCCCTGTGATTGGCTGGCGACCAGTCCAGGGTGTACCCCGCCTCTCGCCCAAAGACAGCTGGGATAGGCTCCAGCACCCCCGCGACCCTCGTGATTAAAATATTTCATTGCGACTGATCACACTCTGTCTATAGTTAACTGATGATGAACTGCAGATAGAGGTTTTCCTCAATGATCGGTAGGAATGTCGATCCACCAGTTAGATACCACTGAAAAAAAATCAATATTAACAACACAAGTCCATGGAGTCTACAAACCACACCATTGGGTTGAATATGATTCGACGATGCCATTGTGGAAGCACACCGAGTAAAACTGTCATTCTGACAGTATTTCCCAAGCGTGCTGCAAGGCAGGCAGGGCTCCCCAACCGACCCGCCCGTCCACAGGGAAGCTAAACCATCCTAACCCAACCATTGTTTTATTCCAAAACATAATATATAGTTAGAAGTCCCACAACTCCACAATGTGGCTGGGGGCTGGCCATGAAGGGGTGATGGTGTGTCAGCGTGGGAGACAGCAGCATAAAGAAAATGCACAGCACCCTCTGCTCTCATTGGCCGAGGCTTGCAGCCAATCACAGCCCGGGAGTGCAAGGTGCCTTTAGGTTATACCCAACCCCAAAATACGTGTGAGAGGAAGAGAGAGAGAGAGCAGCTCTCCGCTCTCGTCTTCCTCCTGCTGGACGCAGCGTCTCTGCCAGAGCTTACACGACAGGCTGACGTGCAGGACAAGCTGAGCGCATGTCGCCTTGCCGCAGCCTGGACTGCCTGCTTGTCTTCCACCGACCACGTCCACATCTGTACCCATCACAGAGGAAGAGGAGTGGACCGAGATCCAGGCGGCGATGTGGGATGCTGCTTCTACGCATTGATGCAGAGTTTTGAGAGAGGCTCCGGTTCGTAGAGGAGACCAGCAGGACGACATTGTGGATGGAAAGAAGTTGACCGCGGAAGGACAAAGGATGATCTTAGGTGAGAGTTTTCATTTGGACTTTGAAGGACAACAGCCTGGTAAACATCATTCCTAGACCCTGCTGTCTCGCTTCCCATCCTTCAGTCTTTCCACAAGGTCAAATCATACATTTCTACAAATGTTGCACCGAATACATTCTAGGAAATACATGATTCAGCTTTTACATGTAGACCGTGACGTGAACATTTCATATCTTTACTGTTACTGATGTCATGACTTACAATTCAATCGTGTTTCTACCTTTACCTGTCAAATTGCTGTCACTGGCAACTTTCTTTGGCCCCATGGCGGCTGATTTAGCACTCGCACTGGATAACATCAAAAAACTCAGGGAGCAAGCGAGGCGTAGGGTGCTTTGTACGGGGCGTCATTCCGCGGAATGAGTCCGTACAGGGCCAACGGACTAGCGCTTGCGCTCAATGTTGACCAAAAAACAATTTCCATCATAAGAAATGGGGGTGTCACGATATAGTCCACAAGATTTTAGAAATTTACTTGTTTGTTTGTTTCTTTTGGCTTTTTCCTGATTTTGAGGTCGCCACAGCGGCTCTTTTTGACCCGCATACTGGCTTGAGCCATTTATATACCAGATGTCCTTCCTGATGGGTACCGATGATGCTGACTAGTGGAGATTTGAACCCGGAATGAAAAAATACAAATCTATGACAATATTTTGCAATATAACTTCTACTTACATTACACTCTATGTGTCTTTGCTAGTGGCCCCGCCTCCACTCACCCAGAGGGACATTGTATGTCTGACAGCTGACAGAGGGCTCACTCCGTTCATGCCGTTGTTTTATGGAACAAACGCGCCAAGGTGTTGAAAGCAATGCACAGTGAACCCTCTTCCTGCCTTTTGCCTGTTTATTGATTGTGATCTTGTCAGGTCTTGTGACACCCCTCATATACAGTAATAATATCATAATATATCAAATGTATTCTAATATACAGCGTATGTAATAAGACAATGCCCATACAAACATCATTGTCACAAGATCTTGTGAGATTTGTTGTGTGGTGGGCACTCAGCCTGGGATGATGATCAATAAATGAATGAATGAAAATGAAGTGGCTGATCAGATAGATAATATATCGCCATGTGCATGCGTGTCTCTGTCCGCCGCTGATGCTGTTTCTGTCTACGTGCACGGCACGAGTGCTGATGGCGTGTCACATTGCACCATAGCATGAGGCTTGAAGGTCATCTGAGTTTCTTCTCCTTGCCATGAAGGGGAGGGGTGAGAGATGTGGGGTGCAACCTCACCACTAGTTGGCGTTAAGCATCAGGCAGGGTACGTCCACACAAACGCAACATGGAAGGGACGTTGGGACTAGAAATCCATCAGTTTCACGTACACGTGATCACACCAAGACACACACACACACACACACACCACGACCTTGTCCTGGCATTTGGTGTTCATCACCTTGAGGACATCCCTTCTCTGAGCATGAACTAAATACGACTCATCTCCCAGGCTGCACTTTTTTATCTTTTACAATATGAATATTTCACAGCCGCAGCTTTGAGGTCGTTATTTATTTAAAATAAAGCCTTTTCTACTCTCACAGACCTTCACCACAGCCACCACACCACAACTGAAACAGTCAAAGGATTAAACATTTGAATCCAATTAATCTCACTTGCAAATTCATCAATCATGATTAATCACCCTTTGCCACTGGGTCTGAAATATGAACATTTTAATGAACAGAGGTCTTCTGTAACTACTCATTACTTATTCAGTAACTACTCTCAATGTTTGCACCGTAGTCATGAGTTCTTCATTTATGACAATCGAAGTCCCCTCGGTAACCACATTAAATGTATGTGCCTGAGTTCCTCAGTAAACACTCTAGAATGATGTGCCTTAGTCATCCCCACGAGGGTCGCTGGAGCCTATCCCAGCTGTCTTCCGGCGAGAGGTGGGGTACACCCTGGACTGGTGTGCCTTAGTCATTAGTTCCTCATTAGTTCTTCATAAATTCCCCAATAACTACTCTACTCATTACTACTACTCATGAGTTCCTCAGTAACTACTGTAAACCTATGTGCCTTAGTTCATCGTTCATTAGTTCTTTGTGAGTTCCTCAGCAACTACTCTAAACCTATGTGCCTTAGTTCATCGCTGCTCATCGCTGCTTTTCTGTAACTAGTCTAAATATATGTGCCTTAGACAATCATTTATTACATATTCATGAGTTCCTCTGTAACTACTCTAAATCTATGTGCCTTAGTCAATCAATCATTCGATCTTCAAGAGTTCCTCAGTCACTACTCTAAATCTATGTGCCTTAGACAATCAATCATTCAATCTTCAAGAGTTCCTCAGTCACTACTCTAAATCTATGTGCCTTAGTCAATCAATCATTCGATCTTCAAGAGTTCCTCAGTCACTACTCAAAATCTATGTACCTTAGTCAATCGTGGCGAGCCGTGGGTGGAATACATTACAACAGATCGTTTTCGCAGGGAACCACAAAATCCAAAGAAATACAACTGAATAGGTGCAGATTCTGAAAGAGCTAGAAAGCGTTGTGTGCTGATTATGGTGTGCTACTCTACAGGAGTCCACCACTCAAGACAAAGGGTCCAAAAATGGGCATCATAGGTCTCCTTTAAGAAAGGAGCCAGACCACTTCCACACAGAAATGGAGGACATGGCATGGCTGACTCCATGCAGTGTGATGCGAATGTCACGTCTGGACCTTCATTGCCAGAGAAAAAGGCAAGCTGTGCCAGGTCAGTAGCATACTGTGTCTCAGGAACGGCTCAGCCTTAAAGCTACAAATGCGTACATGAGAGACATTTAGTGGTTTCAAGGTTACCAAATAAAGGCTGAGGACTGCCAGCCTGGCGCCGACCCATCATTATCTTTGTGTGTTGCCCGAAGACCACGCTGTTGCATCAGAAGCACACTGGCTCCCAGAATACCGTATAACCTGTCATTTTCCCTTCCCCGCAAAATTGCATACTACCTTTGTCTCGTGCCCTTGCATCAAACACTGGAGGACACGCCCCTTTGCAGGACGCAGCTGCTGGTCCATTGTTGGCATCCTTTGCCTCTGTTTTCCCTGCACGCTCAGGTTGCACATCCAGCAGGTGTGTAAATGTTCTTTTCACATGGACACCACCTTCACTTGACCCTGTGCGGGTTCATGCCGTCCTCTTCTGTGGTGGCCCCAAACTGCAACTTGCTTCTTGCATGATTAGATGTTCTCTGATCACAGCTTCCATCTTCTGTTCACTTTCTCTATGACTTGGATGCCATTATCTTTGCTCCTCCATCCATTTCCACAACTGCTCACCCTCTTTGGTGACTACAGTCAGGCCTGTTGAGCACACCTCATTGGCTCCTTACCTGACCACACATTTCTAAGTACTATGCCTTATTTATTGAACACTATTAGAGCCCTCAAGACATGAAATAACATAGAATAGAATTTTATCTTGGGTTCCGGTGGCAGCAGTATCCCATGTTAGAGATTATTGTGGCTGTGATGGAGTGAAGCGCGTGGTGAGGAGAGATTTAACATGTTTGTATTTGCTGGTTCTAGTCAGGACTCGAGCAGCAGCATTGTATTATTGCATGTACTGAAGCTGGTTGAGAGTCCAAAGAGAAGTAAAAAAATGATCTGGTTTTAGCTGCTGCTAATTTCAAGTGGCTGTTAGGGTCAGCAGGTCTGAGTCTGTGATGAATTCTCCCCAAGGAAGAGCACGACATGACATCTTCATATCTTTATATTGGCTAAAGACATGAACTCATGAACGCAACTGATTGTTATGCCAACATGGTGGGTCCACAGCATCCACGGAGGTCAGTGAGGAGCCTCATCTCAGCATCTCAGCATCTCTGCTACGTGGTGGACAGGTCAGCTGTGGAGCCTGGTTGTTGCGATGGCAGGGCCGGTGTCTCTGTGTGCGTCCCCCCCCCCCCCCCCCCCCCCCCCGATGCTGCAGCGGCGGCTGCTGCTGCAAAGGACTAAGCATGAAATCCAATTTACTGCATCTCAGCTTACCCCCAAAGTCAAACGCAGCCATTTCAACCAGAGCAAGCACACGCACATGCTGTGGAAGTTGGAGGCTGGAGGATGTATCGTCAGTGTGAGTGTGCACTTTGTTTTAATGACATGCTGTGCACCCCAGCGGCTGAGCTTAAATGCCACCTGCCAGACAACTCCCACAAGCCCTTTCACCGAAAGACGGCGTTTGTGTGCGTGGCTGCTTGTCATTCTGCAACTTCCTTTGCCAGCATATTTGGGTCAGAACACAATACACTCAATACACTCCTTTTCAGCGGAGTGTGGGTTTGTAAAAGACAAGGAGGTGATGAGCTGGGGTGGGGGCGGGGGGGTCCGCATGTTTTAAGGTGAGTCGAAGGTGAGTGCAGGGTAAAGAGCTTGCACTTGATTTTTTTTTTATCCGTGCACAGCAGCACATTTTACATGCAGATGTGACGCGCCTGGCATTTTGTGCTGAGCCTGGAACGAAAGACAACCGCATGGCTTTTCTTTTTGTTGTATTATTTGGCAAGCAGACCCCTCTGCCTTGGGTCCCGGCGCCAGGCAGGCAGGAGATGCTGAGGGGCTGCTGACATTGACACGACCTCTGTGATGATTAAGGCTAAATTGGACAAATGAATTGCCAATTTGCGAGGCCTGAGGTGCAGCACGTTGGCGTTCACATGTCTGCGTGTGCACATGACTGTTTGTGGCGATAAGCTGCTGCCAGCCCCCCCCGCCCCCCCTCTTCCTTCCGCATCTCTTCATTTGTGGCTCCCAAATGTAGGCCAGACCTAAGGAAGCTATTTCATCGCCATTGATCTTCTTCACTGCCAAAAGAAACGGTGTCTGCCGCTGAGGGGGGGTTACCTCCCTTTTCTCTGAGCGAACGACCAAGACACGGCGCCCGTGCGGATTTATAGAGTCTGACAGCACGTTAATTCTCCTGTGAATGTGTCCAATCTATGGCCGCCGTCGTGCGTGCTCACCACATTCACTCATGGCATAAAGCACTCACCTGCACAGAGCAGAAGACAGCTTTACATATGCCGCTCTGTTACAGTGCTCCTCAAATACTGGTTTGTGGAGGGAGGTGCTGGGGGTGGGGGGGGGGCATTTTTGGTATGAGATGCAGTTCATCAAAACAGGAAAAATCCTTTCCAAAAACCTTGCAATGAGGCGATGTTACCCCTACATTAACGCTGACTTTAAGGGGGACCTCTGATACTGATGTGGATGTTGTGGGCTACACACACACAAATAACCCCACACAAAGCTTTCTAGATCTTCCACAATCTGCACCTATTCCACCTGGATTTCCTGGACTCTGTTTTATTCCACCCACGCCCCGCCTCCAGCCACACTGTGAAATCTTCACAGTGCAGCAGAGCAGGTCAGCGCAGGTCCACAGCTTGTACCCAGGCATGCCCATAAAAGGAAGTGTTAGAAAAAAGCGAGCGTTCAGAGCCATCCCAAACATCTTCCAGGGTTCAAATCCAAATTTGCTACATTTATCAGTCAGAAAGGTGGGCAAAGCATCTTAGGTCCCCTTTAAGAGTCAGGGCATACCACAGGCCCCCCAGTGCTGCTGCTGGTTTTTGGCTTTCTATGTTGCTGCTAATGTGATCATGAATGCTGACAGCATGGACAGACACCTTGCTGGAGCTATGAATGGGCATCTACCATGACATGCGTTCTTAACTGCCTCTTTCCACCAGTTTTATACCTTTAGTAGGCACAGGAGCAGGAAAGACTTGTTGATGTCTAACTATGAAACGGCATTGAGGCGTAAGATGAGCAGCAGGACCACGCATGGCTGGCCGAAGAGGAGCACAGTGATCCATACTGCTGGAGATGTGCTCCTGCCCTCATTTGCAAAGACGCCCCCCAGTCCGCCTTTATTGCGTTTTATGCTGGGGAGGGAGGGGCGTCACAGGATTCGGCGAGATGAAAACGTGATGAGATGGACTTCTCCCCCTCCTGGGCACTAGTCCTGGGGGGGTAATAAATACCTCTCAGAATAAATGAGAATGACGTGGATAATCAATACATCTGTTTTCCTCCAGACGGACAGGCATCCCTATGGGCATTGGGACATTTGTTCCATAGAACAACGGCATGACTGCAGTGAGACCTTTTGTCAGCCATACAGTGGGTGGGTGGAGCATGCACACAGAGTGACGGTGTTGATATATTATCATCTCATTTTCCCATTTGTACTTGATCTGGTGTGGTGACACCCCATTAGCGCTATGCTAACACCGCCACCAACACGTCTCCTTAGCCATCAGGCATCCTTAACCAGTGGTCATGGTTGACTACCACCTCCCAGGAAGCTAAATAGCTGTTTCCCAAGCAGCTAACTGCCGTTTATGTTGTGTCTGTGGAGGATTCACAGGGACATGGAGTCATGCGTGGCGCCCTGCAAGGTTGAAAGACTGTGAGGAGGAGAGAATACATCATCTATTCCCCATCCCACCATCCCTGCCTTGTTTACATCGCCCTCTCCGTCAGTGAAAGGAACCCATCCCCAAAATAGCTTTTTTTTCCTCTTCTATATCCATCCCTGCACATGTTGCGTATCATATCAGGAGGAAGGACGTGCTCCTGTGCAGTCAGACCTGCCAACAGCACGTTGAGGTCCCAGCAGCCAAGACCACCACGGCGGGAAGTCGTGGAATGGTGGCCTAACAGAGAGGACCAGGAGAAAGAAAAGGAGCTTCTGCGGAGTGAGTGAGGGAGCACGATGCAGAATAACAGAGCGTGAAATGAGGATAGAAAACAACGTCTGGTGACGGGGGGTGGAGAGCGGGGGGGGGGGGGGTTAGATATCTGCAGCGCCCCGCTTGCAAGGATTAAGGAGCTCAGCCCCCCTCCCTGCCATTCACACTACAGTCCTTAAGTACAAGCATCCACTGTGGCTCAGCGGCTAGTGAGGGGAAAGTGAGCAAGAGCTGGGGGATTTGGGGGGGGGGTGATCTTAACTCTGCCTCCTACCACAACATTCAGGCTTATAGGCCAAATAGGGGGGCGTCCTCCCCTGGGAGGAACGCCGGGAACTGTTGGAGTGGTGGGGGCGTGGTGAGAGGCAGGGAGGACTTTGAAGATTAGTGCAGACCTGCCAACATGTATGAATGTATCATGAATGTATCATACCCAGCATGCACTTGGACCTCTGGATGGTTGGATGCTTGAAGGCTTCAAGTCAGCTGGAAGTTTGGACTTCGGTCTGTACGGTAGATAACAGATACATAACACATAGATAACTAACTAACAGATAGAAAACAGATAGATAGATAACATATAACTCATCATATAACAGATAGATAACAGATAATACAATCACATTAAAATAACCAATAAATAAAAATAAAAGCTCTCCAATATATATTCTCCTGCTAGTAGTCATGTCAGGGTATTTCTGAGGACCCATCAATCTAATCGTCATTTGTTTCATCACCCCCCCCCCAGCTTCATTCATTCCTCTCATGGTGAGGAACATACCGTACAGGCACCACCTCTTATTTGTTGTCATGACTACGACATTGTAGATATGAATTAGTTTTAGCTACGACTTTAGCTACGACTTCAGCACACACAGTGACCAATGGGATGGCAGGGAATTTCTTAGCGTTCCTGTGATGATTTACTGTATTAACGTTTGTGGCCTGACAGATAAAAAAATGGATAAAGTGTGTGTGTGTGTGTGTGTGTGTGTGTGTAGCCTGACTGTACTACAGTCCTTTTTCTAAAGCTTTAACTTGGAAATATGACTTGAGTCAGGTACAGTCAGATGCAACCTGTAGCTTGGAGAAGAACACGTCAACACACAAAGGAACCTACCAACTGCACCATGTGTATGCAAATAAACATCTACACACAATAGTATAGCCCTGCCGCAAGGCATGCTGGGCAGCTTGTGGCACACATTGTTTTCCAAATATGTTGTGGAGCAGTTAGCATACTCTTGATAGCCAATGTTTCATTCTTCATACTTCATTTTGGTGTTGCAGATGGGCTACCCAGCATGCCTTGCGGGCATTTGGAAATAACAGTTGGAAGCGAGTTGGAGTGTTGGTAGTCGATTTATGTGATGCGTTAACTTGCTGTGGATGTGTTGTGTTTTTTGCTTCGTTGCACCGTGAGCAAGTATGTCGTTCTGCTTGATGCCACCTGCGAACAAATGGCCCTGCCCCCAATTTTCTAACCCAAGTCGGGGGGTATATGTGTTCATGGTCACCTTCTTGGGTCCTCATTTTATTTATTTGCATTTTGCTTTTGGACTTTTTTTTTTCTTAACAAAGAAAGTATTTCTTGAGTTGCAAATAAACATCTACACACAATAGTATAGTCCTGCCGCAAGGCATGCTGGGCAGCTTGTGGTACACATTGTTTTCCAAATATGTTGTGGAGCAGTTAGCATACTCTTGATAGCCAAGATGTTTCATTCTTCATACTTCATTTTGGTGTTGCAGATGGGCTACCCAGCATGCCTTGCGGGCATTTGGAAATAACAGTTGGAAGCGACTTGGAGTGTTGGTAGTCGATTTATGTTAACTTGCTGTGGATGTGTTGTGTTTTTTGCTTTGTTGCACCGTGAGCAAGTATGTCGTACATCCCATTGTTAATATATAAATATATACATATAGTTATATTAATATAAAATATATAAAGTTATATATATAGTTATTATCAGTAGAATAATTCATTCCGTTACAGATTTGAGATGCATACGCATAAGCCATGCCGACTTGAAATGTTTGTCCTTGTGTGTACAGGGAGTGTAAACCGAGCGGGGCCGGTCCCCGCCTTCCTCAGGAGCCCGGCCGTCCTCCCCCCGTCCCCCCTGGACATCAAGCCCTTCCTGCAATTCCCCCTGGAGTCGCCGCACCCTGCCACTGTGGGCGTCTTCCACAGCTTTAACACGGTAAGCGCTCAGCCGGCATGGATGCTCACATGCACACATGTGCACACGCTCGATCCCTTTCACACAAGATGGTGTCGGATGCTTGCAGCATTTCCGCATTCTTCTGCAAGGTGTCTGGGGGGCAGCCATGTCCCCAAGGATGTCATGTTGGTGATGTTGCTGATGATGGTGATCCGCTGATGGATGCAGCTGTGTGTCTTCTGCAGTGTTTTTAGTGTTTAATCGTGCAATTGGTGTTTAATTTATGACTTTCTTATTGTTTTGGTGCCATGCCGACCCCTTAAGCAGGTGGGCAGCTATGGATGTTCATCTTGTTAGTTTGGTAGTTTGTTGTTTGTTCCATTGTTTACACCCGGGAGCAGCTGTTAGCTTTGAGCAGCCTTTGCTACACATAGCGATTGTAGCATCTTTTTGCCAGTCGCGGGGCAACACGGGTGCTAGCAGTTAGCAAGCAGACGCTAACATGAATGCCAGTGTGTAAGCCCAATGCCACAGTTCCAGCGCATCCTTCACCCTTGCCAAGGCTTTCGATTGGCGGACTAAATATCCAACGAAACGGCGCAAAATGGTGCAACACACAAAGGAACCTACCAACTGCACCATGTGTATGCAAATAAACATCTACACACAATAGTATAGCCCTGCCGCAAGGCATGCTGGGCAGCTTGTGGTACACATTGTTTTCCAAATATGTTGTGGAGCAGTTAGCATACTCTTGATAGCCAATGTTTCATTCTTCATACTTCATTTTGGTGTTGCAGATGGGCTACCCAGCATGCCTTGCGGGCATTCGGAAATAACAGTTGGAAGCGAGTTGGAGTGTTGGTAAAAGGATGGCTACCATGTAACCTCAGGCCAGTGGTGCAGGATTTTACACGGGCTCCAATATGACGCCTACCATAGTTTAACAATATACTACAACTATAACTATGTGCGGCTTTTATTGAAGTGTTTTTTTTCTTAACAGAGACGATCTTCATAATATAGCGTCACTTGGGAGTACTTCCTGTTTCCCAGAGTACTTTGCTGTACAGTTTTTAGTAGTTGGTTAATATTCTGCATGATACATTGGTAGTGTACTGTCAGGTCTTATCCACCTGTTGTGTTGCCGTGTGTAATTCTTCTGACACCAGCAGTAGCAATGGTGTGTGACGTGTTGACGCCCCGCTATTAGTATCTAAGTACAGTATGTAGTAGCTACAGTATGCCTTACTCAGGTACACTGCCTTTGAGTACCATCTAATGGCTCCATGTGTCAGGACAGACATCTTTGAATGGTAATCTTCATGTTGGGTTCATAATGGTCAATCATTCATTCATTCATTTTCTACCGCGGGGGTGCTGGAGCCTATCCCAGCTCACATTCATACCTATGGAGTGGCCAATTAACCTAGCATGTTTTTGGAATGTGGGAGGAAACCGGAGTACTCGGAGAAAGGAACATGCAAACTCCACACAGAGATGGCCGAGGGTGGAATTGAACCCTGGTCTCCTAGGTGTGAGGTCTGCACGCTAACCACTAGGCCACCGTGCCGCCCATGGTCAATCATTAATAACACTATTATCAACCGGCACAATTTGTTATCATGACAGGCCTACATACACATACACATAGGATATACATATATAAGACAAACAGTACATATACATACTATATGTATATGCTCTAATCAGGTTTTCTCTGCCAAAATAGTTGGATAGATGGATAAATACGGAATCATGGAATGGGACTTGTCAGGGTTGCGTGTGCAACGGATGAACTGCCATCTACCAGGGTTGACAGTACTCCCCTGTTTAGCATTGTGGTCTTCCAGATCATGTGACATATGACATGTTGTTACAATTCATTTTGTTGTGGTTGACTCGTCATCACCAGGATGTTATTGTAAAAAGAAGTAGAGTACATAGAGCAGTGATTTTCAACAACTGTGCCGCGGCACACAAGTGTGCCGTGAGAAATCGTCAGGTGTGCCGTGAGGAATTATTCAATATCACTTTTTTTTTATTAATATGTATTAATAATTTTCTGCAAATACTATGTCGTTGTCGTGTGTCATTGGTGTAAAGACTGGCAGAGCATTGTAATATTCGTCCGTGTGGCAACACGTAGCTGATTGCCTCGTTCCTCTAATAGACTTAGTGATGCACATGTTGTAACATTGTTGGTTAAATTAGTAGGCGGATCAAAAGGATCTGCTGTGGCGAGTCCGTAATCAGGAAAAATCGGAAAGAAGCAAATAATGTTGGTTATTGGTGTGCCGCCAAATCTTTCTAACGTAAAAAACGTGCCGTGGCTCAAAAAAGGTTGAAAAACACTGACATAGAGTGTAGTACGCAGAGTGTAGGTTGGAGGCCGTCTAAGTAGACCCTTCAAACCACAGAGTGAAGCATTTGGGGCGCACCCATGAAGGCAGGAAGTGATGCCCAGACAACAACAACTACACCAAACCAGCCCCCCCCACACACCCCCACCCCAGCTTGTCCACATCAATCACCCCTCTGCAGTTTCCCACTTCTTGCTTTCATCAACTCTTAGTCCTAATCTGGTCCTGTGTGTTTGAATGTCTCCTCAGATGGACCCCGTCCAGAAGGCTGTCATGACGCACACCTTTGGACCTCCCGTGCTGAAGACAAAGCGGCCCATCATCTCCTGCAATGTCTGTCAAATCCGCTTCAACTCGGAGGTAACCCAATCAGATGTACAGCTATGATGAGGTCCTTCCCTGACTAGTATGGTAGTGCAGCCCTACTTTGGTGTCAAGGTGTAAAAGGTGGAAGACCAGATGTAGCCCACAGTCAGGTGATGATGACGATGGTGACGTCGTGTCAAACGAGGCAGATAGGAGCCGACTCGTTGACCCGACGGATGACGCTCTGGAAAAAAAAATCAGCTTCATGGCCTTGATGGAAACACTTGGGCAGTTTCAGCAACACAGGTTAGAGGTCAGAGGTCGGGACCCTTATTGGCAAGGAGAGCCTTTAAAGAGAAAGATGTATTATTTTTAAAATGTATTTCCATCCTCCTGGACTGAAATAGGGACCAGGGTTCAATTCCACCCTCTGCCTTCTCTGTGTGGAGTTTGCATGTTCTCCCCGTGCATGCGTGGGTTTTCTCCGGGTACTCCGGTTTCCTCCCACATTCCAAAAACATGCTAGGTTAATTGGCCACTCCAAATTGTCCATAGGTATGAATGTGAGTGTGAATGGTTGTTTGTCTATATGTGCCCTGTGATTGGCTGGCCACCAGTCCAGGGTGTACCCCGCCTCTCGCCCGAAGACAGCTGGGATAGGCTCCAGCACCCCCGCGACCCTCGTGAGGATAAGCGGTAGAAAATGAATGAATGAATGGACTGAAATAGGGAAGTTTCAGGAAAATCCCAGTTCCCAACTAAAAGAAAAGGGGAGAAGCAGCTTTTTGTGAAAAGATACATTTCAAGCAGAATGCTCACTTTCACAGGCTGCACAGCGATGGGTGGTTAGCATGCAGGCCTCACAGCTAGGCTCCAGCATAGCTTGTGTGGTATCCACTGTAACACAAACGTATCAAACCGAACTGTGAATATGTGTTCACACTTTGGTACTGAATGAGTCAGTATTCTATGTGAAGTGACAAAACATGCTAACCGGGGCGTACGCAAACCAAGGTTCCAGAGGAAGTACTGACTGAGACGCCCAAGCCTCTTGATGGGCATCAACTTTTATCCCTGCAGCCAGGCTGCTTCAGGCTGGCACTGTGCCATCTGCCAAATGTGGAGAAGTGTCTAATCAGCTTTAAGGTCACGTGAAGGACACGCTGCAGTTGCTTCTTCGGCTCCTGTCCTATCTCACCACAGGCAAGCTCATCTCAAGTCCCCTGCACCACCACCATGTGGGCCATCCAGTTCCGAGCCAGGAGTCTTCCCTTCCCATTCAGGACATGAAAACACTTCAATTAACACACAATTAACCTAGCATGTTTTTGGAATGTGGGAGGAAACCGGAGTACCCGGAGAAAACCCACGCATGCACGGGGAGAACATGCAAACTCCACACAGAGATGGCTGAGGGTGGAATTGAACCCTGGTCTCCTAGCTGTGAGGTCTGCGCGCTAACCACTCGTCCACCGTGCCGCCCCACAGTCAAGTCAAGTCATGTTTATTTATATAATGACAAAAGAGCCTCAAAGGGCTTGACAACAGCCACAACCTCAGTTGTTGAACATTTCTACTGAGGTAGCAGCTCGAGGTAGGTAGCAGGTAGGACGTTCCAGTGTTGGACCCCCCGAAAGAAAAGGCTCTAGAGCCCCCATACTTCTTTCTGGTTCTCAGGATTGCCAAAAGGCCGATGTGGGGTGAGCGTAGGTTTCTGGACGGGCACACCTCGGAAGGTGTCAATGGTAAGTGGCTTTAGCATTTTAGCGTTTTCTACAGCATGGGTAACATCTAATGTGGCCACTGATTGTGGTGGGAAAAGGCTATTAGGGTGGCAGTTTGTCAGATGACCCCCCCAGTGAAGACAGTAACGCATGGCGGTGCAAGCATAAAGACATGTTTCTTCATCAAACATACATGAAAACACTTGAAGAGGTCATGTTGCCCCATGCTCAGAATGTGGTATGTGATGTGTTTTTTTTTGGGGGGGGGGGGGGCATCACCAGTGCTGCTTCTGAGGCAATACCAAGAAATGCAGTTAGATCATGTTCACCTTCGCCAGAAGATACAACACGGATGTGTGCAGCACTTGTCAGTGACGGCGACTGACGCCGTTATCCTAGTTTCCTGATTGGTCAATTTATACACTAAACATTTCAGTTCACGAAGACAAAAGCAACCACTGCTATTTCTTTTAACAGCCCGATATTTAGCTTTCATCCATTTCTGTAAAAGAATTTAAGAATTTTTCTTCATCTTATAATGCGGAGTGTTCCTGGTAAATAAAATCCATTATAAGGAGCTTTACTCCCTCTTGCAAAAATACTGCTATTACTTTGAACACAAACTGTACTAACCACAAATTGGAGAGAAAAGTGGTAGGATAATATACTGATATATTCCATGTTTAAACAAAGTTGGTGAGTCACATCAGGGGTCCTTTAAGGCTATGGTTAAAAGAGCCCTGCCCAAAATCCCAACCAAAAGTCTGATGTCCAAGCCTGGCCTCAAATAGAAACGCATTCCAGCGCATAGCTGCTAAATACTTGTCCTCTAAATGCAGAGGTGTATAAAGGACAGCGGGCGGAGGAGTCATCTGAAACTTGTGTAACCCTGCCCTGCTCTCCGCAGGGGGGGCACGTCATCATATCGCCTCCTCCTGTTCTCCAAGCTCCACAAGTGCAACCTTGCTTGCCACAGCAGCCCCTTTGATAGGAAATCATGTCAATCCCATTCACAAAATATCAACAATAAGTACATTTTATAGCCAATATGTACAATTCTACATGCAGAAATGACAAATGGAAGTTATTGTTGATGATGACATGGCGTACGTCCCTTTTCACCTTGTTGGTTAGGGTCAGGGTTAGTTCGCCCCCATATTGTGCTTTGCATCAGAATAAAAATCCTGCGTCTTTGGATCAGCATTGATATGCGGACCCAGTTGGCAGAAGGGAATAAAGGAATACGAGCAATGAGGACACACAAAATGTGTTAAGAGGGGCCTGATTGCGGGTTGACTGCTCTGTGCAGTGCTGAGACGAGACAGCAGAGGGCAGTAGAGCAAATAGGCCAAGTTGAGTGGATCATGGCACTGCAACATTAAAAGAACCTCTCAAAGAAACTCCTGGATCCAGACGGCGATCTGGATGACCTTAACACTTCATCACTTCTTCCATATCCCATTTCCCATGATTCCTGAATTTCATCCAAATCCATTCTCAACTTTTCAAGTTATTTTGATCACAGACAGACTGAGCACAGACTCAGCAGTGTGTTGTGCGGTTTGTATGGACACGCCATTTGGGGACGGATACAATACCGGACTGCTTTGTACCACACATACGTGTAGTCAATGAACACCAAGACATGTCCGACAAGCAAGGCAAACTAGATGAAAACCGAATCATGTGAAAACTGGGGGTAGAACAAGTGAGGTTTGACTGTGCCGTGGTTTGCTCATATGGGACCCGTATCGGTTTCTTCATGTCGGTGGGAAGTGATAACAGTACTTTTCAAATGTGACCTCTTTTGTATGTGCCCTCTGAACGTACATCCCAACTAGTCTATATAAAAAAAGGGGGGGGGGGTGGCTCAGAGTAGAGCTGCTGCTTCACATGGAGAGGAGCCAGTGGAGGTGGCTCGGGTATCTAGTCCGGATGCCTCCCGGATGCCTCCCTGGTGAGAAGGCCCCGGGGCAGACCTAGGACACGCTGGAGAGATTATGTCTCACAGCTGGCCTGGGAACGCCTTGGTGTCCAGGACCAGGAAGTCTGGGCTTCCCTATTGGGACTGCTGCCCCCGGACCCGGATAAGCAGAGAATGGAATTACACTCTAACCAGTGCAGTCTACATGCTTACCAGTCCAATATACACTCTAACCAGTCCAATTTACACTCTAACCAGTCCAATATACACTCTAACCCGTCCAGGTTAAACTCTAACCAGTCGGATACACACTCTAACCAGTCCGATGAACACTCTAACCAGTCCGATGAACACTCTAACCAGTCCGATGAACACTCTAACAGTCCAATATACACTCTAACCAGTCCAATATACACTCTAACCAGTCCAATTTACACTCTAACCAGTCCAATATACACTCTAACCCGTCCAGGTTAAACTCTAACCAGTCGGATACACACTCTAACCAGTCCGATGAACACTCTAACCAGTCCGATGAACACTCTAACCAGTCCGATGAACACTCTAACAGTCCAATATACACTCGAAGCAGTCCAATATACACTCTAACCAGTCCAATATACACTCTAACCAGTCCGATATACACTCTAACCAGTCCGATGAACACGCTAACCAGTCCGATATACAGTCTAACCAGTCCGATGAACATGCTAACCAGTCCGATAAATATGCTAACCAGTCCAATATACGTACACTCTAACCAGTCCAATATACATGCTAACCACTCTAACCAGTCCAATGTACACTCTAACCAGTCCAATAGACATGCTTACCAATTCAATATACACTCTGACCAGTCCAATATACACGCTAACCAGTCCAATATACACTCTAACCACTCTAACCAGTCCAATATGCACTCTAACCAGTCCAATTTACACGCTAACCAGTCCGGTTTACACTCTAACCAGTCCGGTTTACACTCTAACCAGTCCAATATAAACTCTAACTAGTCCAATATACTCTCTAACCACTCCAATATACACACTAACCAGTCCAATATAAACTCTAACTAGTCCAATATACTCTCTAACCACTCCAATATACACACTAACCAGTCCAATATAAACTCTAGGGGCATTGAAAGAAGGGCGCTGTGCTATACTGTACCTAAGTGGTGTCGAAGGGCCCGTGTGCCGCGTACGAGCGGAGGGCTGTGCAGGTGAGCTGCTACGGGAGAGGATGGGAACTTTATCAGACGTCTTTATTCATGAAGGAATAAAGGAGTTGCTGTGGTGTTGCTTCTTCATGTTCATACCAGATAGGCATCCATGATCATGTTGATGCCTGGGGGAAGGCGGTGTTAAAGTGAGTAGAGGAGCGAGTGACTAAGTGATTGATGTGACCACTCTGAATAAAGTGCCTCTCGCTGCTCCACTGGAGACCTACACGTTGTAATTATAGCTTTGCCCATTCATCTCAAAACCACGCAGGACGTTAGCCCGCCAGTGTTCAGCTCCGTCCTGCTGCAAGGCTGACGTCACGCCGTGCCGCATTAGCCGTCGTCACCACCGCAGTACGACACGCTGTTCCGTGAACCGTTGCGTTCCTCACCTTCTATCCAGGCCTTGCAGCAACGCTCTCCTTCGGGGTCGGGAGTGGAGTTGCCGCCTGGCTCTCCGTGGGGTTCCACTGTTTCATCTGTCCTCTTGTCTCCGCCTCCTCCGCCGGCTCCTTCCCAACCCCCCCACATGCCTGTCGCTGCTGCCTGTGCCCGATTTGTCTGAGACCCGCTTGCTCCGCTTTCTGTGCCTTTGTGGCGTTGTAGATAAAACATCAAAAGCATCCTGCTTAGACACAGAAAGGATTTCAGCGACATTCGCTTTCCCCAAACATCCTAATCCTAATTCCGTATGCGCTCCTCGTCTTACTCTTACTCTCTTACTTCTTTCATATTTCAGCATTCTTCACTCTGCCCTTTAACCCCACTCAGCTGACGGCTTCAAGGAAAGTGCACTTTTTCATCCACCGTCCTCATGTGAGACATAAGCCTTTCTCTTTTGTCTCTTCTGAATGAAAGCACATCTAATTAGCCAGCGAAGAATAAACATCACGGGACACACCGATTCCGCCTCCAAAAACCTCAAATAAGGCTCCATGTCAGCTGCACATGAAGCACATGGTTGTTATTGGTTTTGTTATCGCCGAATTATGTTGCCGTTAATTTGGCGCCACAGTGAGCCACTACGCGCCCATCATTTAATCTTTGGTACCAACTGGCACCAACTATAGCGCCGGCCCAGTGGACTCCGAGCATAAGCTTATATATATGTCCGTGTAAATGAATGTAAACTTGCTCGCTGCATTTACTCTGGCACCTCCACTCTTTGTTAATACATATATTCTCTTATGGGAAATTATAGCAGAAAGTATACCAGAGCGCAGCACGGCGGTCGAGTGGTTAGCGCGCGTACCTCACAGCTAGGAGACCAGGTGCTCCGGAGTACCCAGAGAAAACCCACGCATGCACGGGGAGAACATGCAAACTCCACACAGAGATGGCCGAGGGAGGAATTGAACCCTGGTCTCCTAGCAGTGAGGTCTGTGCGCTCACCACTTAACCACCGTGCCGCCCTCAATAATTATATTGGAAATAAAATCTGCATGTAGAACGTGTTTTATATGATATTATAAATATATCGGGTGACTATATTACATAATATAGTAGACATCATAATATAAAATCACACATAGAAAACCTGTTTACCACCTTCTAAATACTTTTTAACATCATTAGAGCCCTCCGGGCATGAAATATAGTAGTATAATAGTCACCTTTACACCACTATTACTCAATAGAGCAGACATAATACCAGTACATAAGACATAAAAAACCTGTTTAGCACCTTCTAAATACAGATTTTTAACATTATTATTGTCAGGCTGGCTGGCCCCAAAGTAGAGACAAAGGCAAAACGGGTGGGAAGTACAAACTAAGTAAAAGGCAAAATGGGTGAAACAATAAAAACAGAGTAAAAGTACAAACAAAAGGCACAATGTATCAAATAAGCATCAAATTAGCATCAAAAGATCTGTTTGGGCTCATTTCCACCAAATGAAAACCACCTGGAGCCACCAAATTTAGATCATTTGCCATCAAAGTGCTGCAGCACATGGATGAGTTCTAGTTCCAGGACCACCAGGACCACCAGGACCACCAGGACCACCAGGACCACGTTGCTAACAAGTTTACTCAGTAGACTACACCAGAGCGTAAAGCAGCCGGAACCACAACAGGCAGGATAACAGCTGGGGGGTTGCAGACCCTGAACTACAAGGTCTCTTATTTGATGCACGGCCTCCGCAGGCTCTCAGCGGGCGAATGAAGACGGAAGATGATGGAGGTGAAATGAGCACGGGCATCACAGCTTCACGTCCATCCGTTTGTCTTTTCTTCCAGAGTCAGGCAGAGGCGCACTACAAGGGGAACCGACACGCTCGCAGAGTGAAAGGCATGGAGACAGCGAGGACAGTTCGCCCTCAAGATGGCGACAAGCAGCACCCTCCCCCGACAACCTCACCCTCCCCGCCAGGGCCCTCGCCATCCAGACTGGATCCTGGTACGAATAAGCAGGGTGAGCATCACCTGGAAGCGCAGAAGATGATGCGCTTGTGAGGTTTTATCTCTCTTCTATGGTAACATCACATGTCCTGGAAATTAGGGGGGGGCACCATAATTATGGGGCCGATATGAGGGAGTTATGACATCATACTGATAAATCTGACAGCTTCGATAACAGATTTTTACAGTTTTAAAAAACACTCCAGTCAGGCGAGATTATAAACACAGTGCCGGTGAGCAAATCAAGCGCTCCTTTTTTTCTCCTGCCTGTACCAAACCTCCACCGAGCTCGTAAACCAACATCCCTCTCAGAGGACATTGCACCGAATGCTCCCCCATGAGAGAAAAACCCTTACCAGCCACCTGAATGCCATCACTGCGGCATTTGATGAAACTGACCTACGTGGCATCACAGGGGCTGCTCGGAGTGTGTGCCTGAATACAGTGAACCTTGCTGGGCCACAGCAGGTGGCTCCTCCCCCTCTATCCTCTGGTTCTCCTGATGGTAGTCATGGTATGATACTTCATTAGGACTCATCAACACTTGTTGTGCTCACACTACACTTAATTACCTTAAACATATGGATCCCAAGAAGCAGAAAGTTATCGATATCGCTTTGCATCTCTGCTGATGAACGGCTATTGCAAAATCTTTACAAGGTTTGACCTCGAGGACTGATCTTGCTAATGCGTCGTGCTAATGCAGCTAAGGATCCATATATCTATACATGTATCTATACAGTCCCGGCCCTGATCTGAAACACATGTGCCCTTTGTAGATGACCCCCAATCATGTCCCAGCTCAGAGTCACCTTTGACCCCCAGCCAACTGTCCACATCTGCGGCCAGCTCAGAGTGTCCCTTCTTGGCATCCGTGGACGCACCCCTGACATCCTCCCTGGTACCCGCCCCCATCCTCACCACGCCAGCTGCGGACTCAGCAGGGGCCGTCCTTCCTGACACCCCGTCCCCGGCACCCAGCCCTCCCTCTGGAGAGTCAGAAGAGGAGAAAGCTAAGAAGCTTCTCTACTGCTCCTTGTGCAAAGTGGCAGTGAACTCCCTCTCCCAGCTGGAGGCACATAACAAAGGTAGGTCAAAGCTGGATGCCCATTTGGATGTTTGGAAACACAAATAGTGTAAGACTGCCACCAAGTGGTAGAAGGTAATATTGCATAAAAATTAGCAATATTAGGAAACCAGGGTTAAATTCCCACCCTCGCCCATCGCGTGGGTTTTCTCCGGGTACTCTGGTTTCCTCCCACATTCCAAAAACATGCTAGGTTAATTGGCGACTCCAAATTGTCCATAGGTATGAATGTGAGTGTGAATGGTTGTTTGTCTATATGTGCCCTGTGATTGGCTGGCCACCAGTCGAGGGTGTACCCCGCCTCTCGCCCGAAGACAGCTGGGATAGGCTCCAGCACCCCCCGCGACCCTCGTGAGGAAAAAGCGGTAATGAATGAATGAATGTATCTGTCGACAAATGTGGTCTAGGGTGGTCTAGCCTATTTCAATGCGGATCATAAAACAGACTTTATAACAGACTTATAACTTTATAATAGACTTTATAACAGACTTTATCACCCCCCATTTAGGTACAAAACACAAGACCATTCTGGAGGCCCGGAGGGGACTGGGGCCCATTAAAGCGTACCCACGTCTGGGTCTGAAGGGCAGCCCCGAGCAAGGAGGGGACCTGTCCTCTGACCCCAACGCTCAGGAACGAACCTTCCACTGTGAGATCTGCAACGTCCGAGTCAACTCTGAGCTTCAACTGAAACAGGTGATACTTTTATAAAACGTGAAAGGAATCAGAACCTGCCACGTATCTCATATGAGGACCTTCTGCACCCCAGCATATATCCAGCCGCAGGCACCGAGATGGAGTCGCAGGGAAACCCAACCCTCTTCTCAGTCGCAACAAGAAGCGTGCAGATTTCATGGTATGCCCTTTTAGATCTTTCTCCAAAAACAATGGACATTAGTCTTGGGACACACCTCTTCATCTAACAATGAATCCAGGCGCGTGCTAACATTTTTGCAAAATGCAAAACGAAAGTTTGAGGGGTTGTATTGATATTGTTCATTTTGTTGAACAACCAGGCTGAAAAGACCGATGCTGTGTTCAGGTGCAACCCCATCAGATGGGGGTCCCCAAAAATCAAAGAATGCGTGGGCCACTCCAGCATCCCAGTTCCAAGTCGACATGATGGACATAACGTATATGTCAAAGCTAAACAATGAACGCATGGTTCGAGTGGTTAGCGCGCAGACCTCACAGCTAGGAGACCAGGGTTCAATTCCACCCTCGGCCATCTCTGTGTGGAGTTTGCATGTTCTTTCCGTGCATGCGTGGGTTTTCTCCGGGTACTCCGGTTTCCTCCCACATTCCAAAAACATGCTAGGTTAATTAGCGACTCCAAATTGTCCATAGGTATGAATGTGAGTGTGAATGGTTGTTTGTCTATATGTGCCCTGTGATTGGCTGGCCACCAGTCCGGGGTGTACCCCGCCTCTCGCCCGAAGACAGCTGGGATAGGCTCCAGCACCCCCGCGACGCTCGTGAGGAAAAAGCTGTAGAAAATGAATGAATGAATGAATGTAAACACCATCAAAGTAGTTGATGTTGCTCAACATGGACAACTTTAGAACCCTGACCTCAACCCACCAATCAAGAACGGACCCTGGTGTCCCAGTACTTTTGTCCAGATGTTGTGTGTTGGTGACAACGTTTCAGATCTCATTTCACATTCTGCTTGTCTCTCTCAAAGGAACTTCCAAAAACTCTGGGGGCGGGACTTTTACCAAATCCACTGGCCGTGGCCGCCGCCATGGCCGCCGCCGCGTCCTCCAATCAGATGGCATTACGAGCTCCCGGCCCGGCCACCCACCCCCATCGCCACCTCCTGCAGGGGGCAACCCTCAGCCTGCTGAGACCCGCCCCGGGGCCGATTCGCACGACGCACGGGCCAATCCTCTTCACTCCGTACTGATAGTGGGAGTATAAGGAGGAGTCGGGAAGAAGCACACTGTGAAAGGGGAGAGGCGGGCCCGCTCGGCATTTCATTCTAGTCAGACTGACACTTGATGGTGCATTGTCCACCTGCAGTCCGCCACCTTAACAGGAAGAAGCAGACAGCTTCATCCTGCAACATGAAAGATCCTTTCAATCAAGCATGGATTTCCACCGTATCTCAAACCCTACCTCGGAAAATCCCAATCCTCTCCGCACCCAAAGCATCAACACCCTAGTGACAAAAAGAGAACCCAAAGGGGTTCTCTGGCCTTCTGGTCTCCTCTGATGTTAGCTTAGAAATCCCTGTCATGGTGTTCCCCTTTTTGCGCTCTAAGGATGTGACTCCGTACTGCAGGTCTTACCAGCTGGCCTCCTGGGGGGGGGGGCACAGATGGAGCAAAAGGAAAGGTCAATGAGGTCAAGAACTGACTACAGCCTAGGCATGGTGAAGAGGTCAAGGAGTCAAGTACCGTGCTGGAGGTGTTTCCATTTGCGCCTTGAGAGGTTCATCAGGGTAGATTAAGGCCCTGTCCACACGGGACGGGGTTCCACACGGCGTTGGATGGGTGAATGGTCACAGGAAGGCAAGCATGCAAACGTTCACTTAGCATCCTTCATGGATTTCTAAATGATTGACGTACACCAAAGAACTGGTGGACTTCAGGAGTGAAATGAGGTTTGTGAAATGTGCATCAAATCACATTTAGACAGGTGCCAAAATATGGCCACCCCTAGAGAAAAACTGTCTAATTTGGTTTTGATAGATATTGCACATATTTTCTTTTAATCCAATAAAGTTGGGTTCATTCATACGTATGACCCAAAGCTCATGACCGTCAGTGGGGGTGGGAACATAGACGGGGGTTAACTTGAGAGCTCTTCAGACAGTCCGGTCCAGCGGACAGAAAGCTTTCAGTATCTCAGAGAAAGACTTTGAACACTGTGAGCACAGCCCGACAAAGCGTGAGTGACATAGTAGCAGCTATTTGCAATACGGGCACACATACACGCACACACCAAGACTCCGAGGTGATGTCTGTGAATATTCTCATTCATCCAGGTCGATCATTGTTCTCCCAGGTCATTGAACCTATCGTAACTGGACTCTTCAGGTTTCTTAGAAGACGTTTAGCCTTCATCAGTTCATGCCAAAAGACTAGATAGGACAGTCTATCCAGGCTATTTGGTCTCTCAGGTGGAGGCCCCAACACAGAAAGGTTTCACTCTAATGTTGCTGGATTGCCCCAGGGATGATTGCCCATAAACAATATGATTGTCAACATTACCCTTGAGGGAATTGTTCATGAATGGAGTGAAACTGTATGGCATAACAATGATCATCGGAATTGGGATGTCAAGATCTTTTCAATCAAATAAACGTGCAGGCAAACATGACGTCAAACATTGGTTCCCCAAAGGGTACAGATTGGGGAACATGGATCGGTCGAAACCTGGAATCATATTTCTCACGATTGTCTGAATATTAAAATATATATGTAAAATACATATATATATAAAATACATGAGCATATCAACGCCCTGGGTGGCCTTTTAGCAACATTGTGAGGTGGAATACGCTTGTTTACCTCCAATGAAGTGGAAGCTTCTGTGGCAGTTTGGATGTGTTTGGTGCTCGCTGAGCTGAAAGCTAAGTTCCAGCCTTTTGTATGATTTATTTCACCTTTATGACGACATGCAAAACGGGTGGAAAGTGACGCCAGATGGTGTCAGATGGTGAAGTCTTCCATGGTGTAGCACACCACACACACAACTAGCAAGTAGTGGGACAAACAGACCAAATAACTGACAGGTGGGTTCACTCATGACGTTCATTCTGCTATAGAACCAACACTCCCGGGTGTTGACACACATGCACAGAGTGAATCCAAACGAGTCAATATATCAACTTCCTTTTGACTACTTCTGCAGTGAATTGACTTAGTGATTATCGTCAGAGGCCTGGACACGGACCCAGGTATGCAGAACCAGTTGAGACTGTCAACTCGATGTCCAGCGTGACCATTAAGCCGCCAGGGAGGGAGGCTTACCAGCGTACCCCCAAACCTCGCTCTCATCCAGGTCGTGGCATCAATGTAACCCACCTGGTTCTGCCAGCCTGGCGCTCCGCCCGGGCCCCAGAATGAGAGTCCAGAGTGCTAGCCATCGAGCTAAAAGTGGATGTCCGAGTTTTACTAGCTTGTCATAAATACTCCCGTTTGGCATCATCCCTTAGCCCCATTGTGGTTCCGGTCCTGATCCAGTCCGGTTTGCCACATAGTGCCACTTACACTGACTCCAGAAACCCACAGCTTGACCCGAGACAAGAAATTTAGACCCCAGACAGATTCTTTCCGTTGTGCTGCACGGCCACCGGAGACAGAGCTGCACCTCTCGGAGCTAGTGTGAGCCTACAACAGAGATTGTTGAGGCCGGGGGTCAGACTCAAGCTGTCCCGAACTGATGAAGCCTGCTCGGATGAGAGGCCAAGGTCTTTGAGGACAACTTGGACAGTCCGCTTGCAGTGGATTCGGCACCCTGAGATAAAGCAGCATCATGTGGTACAGATGACTAGCAAAAAATACGCTAGCTCTGCGTGTGTGTCCAGACACAGCAATGTGGTCTCCTTGCGTCGCTTTCGGAGCCGACACGACCCTGAAGTATCCCCATCAGGGCGGCATGTCAAAGACGGGAAGCTTTAGCAAAACAAAACTCTAGCAATACTTTCTGCTCTTTTCATGTGAAATGCAATAAAAATATATTCATTGTTTTTAGGAGTTGTGTGTAGAAATATTGCTGTAATGTAGTTTTTCAGAAAAAAAGGTGTGTGGGGGGGGGCCTTCCAAATTGTTGCATTCTAATAGAATTGTACACCGAATCATTAAACTCACTTTATGATTCTACTCTGACTGGACAGACTTGTTATTGGAAATGCTTTCTACTTTTACAGAGATTCTAATTCCTAATTCTTTCCCATCCGCATCCATTAGATTTAGATGAGGGGAAGACGCAGGATGGTCCAAAGGAGTCGGTCCTTGGTCAAGTGTCGAAAGACACTAATTACCACACAGACATGAGGGATGCCCACACCGTTTTCGTGACGAAAGAGGAAGAAGAAGAAAAAGCTGAGGATGAACCCCCGGTAGCTGAGGTTCATACCCTTTCTTGACTCTGGAATAGACTTTCCCAGGGAGGCCGAGGAGTGTGAACCTCCTATAGTGGGATCACATCCTTCACTCAGGCTTCTTGAAAAGGGGGGACCACCATCCCCCTCTGCGCTATATTCTATTCTATTCTATTCTATTCTATTCTATTCTATTCTATTCTATTCTATTCTATTCTATTCTATTCTATTCTATTCTATTATATTATATTATATTATATTATATTATATTATATTATATTATATTATATTATATTATATTATATTATATTATATTATATTATATTATATTGGGGCTGCACGACGGTCGAGTGGTTAACACGCAGACCTCACAGCTAGGAGACCAGTGTTCAATTCCACCTTCGGCCATCTGTGGAGTGTGGAGTTTGCATGTTCTCCCTGTGCATGCGTGGGTTTTCTCCAGGTACTCCGGTTTCCTCCCACATTCCAAAAAACATGCTAGGTTAATTGGCGACTCCAAATTGTCCATAGGTATGAATGTGAGTTTGAATGGTTGTTTGTCTATATGTCCCCTGTGATTGGCTGGCCACCAGTCCAGGGTGTACTGCACCTCTCGTCCGAAGACAGCTGGGATAGGCTCCAGCACCCCCTTGTGAGGATAAAGCGGTAGAAAATGAATGAATAATATTATATTGGGTTTCCATCCATGTTTTCAAATACTACTGAATGAAACATGCATTGTTTATATTTTTCTGTTGTTGTATGCGTTGCTTTTAACCTAGTCTACGGCTGCAGTGATTCTCCCAGACGTCAGAGGGCGCCGTACAAACCAATGCAGACTTGTGAAGCGCACAAGTTTGAACTTCCTGGGCTTCCGTAGACGGCGTCAATGACATTCCGTCCGTTCTTTCACGAGACGCCTTCCTTGTGGAAGCTTTAAACATGTCACTAAGCTTTTTATGGAAGACTTTAGTAAAAGATGTATCAAAGGTGAGTTGAGATGAACGTTTTATATGTAAATTTCTTTGTTGGTCGCCAGTTAGCAAGCTAGGTTAAATGGCTGCGTCTCTTGTTATCGATCAATGTCGCTTTTGTTACTTTTCTCTGTATTTTGAATAGCATTTTTGCTCACCCGTCCGCCAGGTGAGTAGCCAGCCTGCACAGGCTTTCCACAGCGGATGTCATCTTCTGGCAGTAGACAAGAACCTCCTGCTCAGACTGCGGAGAAGCTCCGGCTACACTTTCATCAACTGCAAGAAAGCCCTGGAGAAGTTTGACAACGACGTCACCCAGGTTTGCATATGTCTTTAGTAGGAATGATGGCGGGTCGGGTGGGTTTGCTGATGAAATGTGCGTGAAAGGCGGAGGCTTGGCTGCACGAGCAGGCCCACAAGGAAGGATGGAGCAAAGCAAACAAGCTGGAGGCTCGCAAAGCCAAAGAGGGACTCATCGGGCTCCTTGTGCGAGATCGGACGGCCGTCATCGTGGAGGTACATCCCAAAAACTCGGTCTTTGTTGGTCTTTCACCCTAAATGCCGTCTTTTATATGTCGGGGCGGAGTAGGTCAACTGTGAGACGGACTTTGTGGCCCGCAATGAGAAGTTCCTGCAGCTGGTCCAGGATGTGGCCTTTTCCACCTTGACTCACCACCAAAATAAAAGCCAAACAGGATATGTCAAGGTAAGAGCACGTGGCAAGGATGCTGCTGTTGCCATGGCCACCGCCATTGTGTTTCCTCACGTGTGAGGCAAGCTTCTTGAGATATCACCTTGTTCCTTCTAAATCATCATTACTGTGTCCGTGGGCGCCCGTCCGTGGGCGCTCGTCCGTGGGCGCTCGTCCGTGGGCGCTCGTCCGTGGGCGCTCGTCCGTGGGCGCTCGTCCGTGGGCGCTCGTCCGTGGGCGCTCGTCCGTGGGCGCTCGTCCGTGGGCGCTCGTCCGTGGGCGCCCGTCCGTGGGCGCCGGTCCGTGGGCGCCGGTCCGTGGGGGCCCGTCCGTGGGCGCCGGTCCGTGGGCGCCGGTCCGTGGGCGCCGGTCCGTGGGCGCCGGTCCGTGGGCGCCGGTCCGTGGGCGCCGGTCCGTGGGCGCCGGTCCGTGGGCGCCGGTCCGTGGGCGCCACTCCGTGAACGCCACTCCGTGAACGCCACTCCGTGAACGCCACTCCGTGAACGCCACTCCGTGAACGCCACTCCGTGAACGCCACTCCGTGAACGCCACTCCGTGAACGCCACTCCGTGAACGCCACTCCGTGAACGCCACTCCGTGGACGCCACTCCGTGGACGCCACCTTACCTTCCTCTCACCTCCCTTGCAGAGTCTCCTGGATGCCCATGATCTCCGCAAAGTCCCCCTGACCCCCCAAGGAGGGAGCCTGGCCGATCGGGTGGCCTTCACCATAGGTAGCTTTGTCCTTCTTCATGGTTGGAGTATGACTTTAGTTGTAGAGCAGTTATGGAATGTTCCAGCAGCATTCCATGTGGCTGAGAAGGAAGGTTTGGAAGCAAATGCGGAGGCAGACTAAGCAGATACTGTAAATGTCGTCCTATCAGGTCGCCTGGGTGAGAAGATGTCAGCCAAGCGTGCCGTCTCAGTCAGCGTCCCTACTGACTGGCGCATCGGCTTCTACGTTCATGGCGGCGCGGTGGGCCAGATGGAGGTGGCCACTGGACGTTACGGCGCCCTGGTGGTCTTCCGGGGTGGCAAAGAGGGAGAAGAGGAAAGTTTGGGACGCAAACTGGGCCAGCACATTGTGGGAGAGGCACCCATGTCGCTCGGCAACATGGACGACCTACCATGCGGCGAGAGCGAGACGCGCCTCCTGCCGCAGACCTTCTTGGGAGACCCCAGCAGGACCGTGGCGCAAGTTCTCAAGGGCCAGCGGGCTCAAGTGCTGGACTTTGTCAGGTTTCAGTGTGGAGAGCTCGGCAGGGAAGAAAGTGAATGAAGACGTCTTTGACTGTCAGCGTGTACGTACGCCTCAGCTTTCTAGGTCATTCAAGGTGGAATCAATACATCTATGTATGTATACAGTACACCTGCCGGCCAATCACATCCCTTCCTTAGTCCCTCGTGGGGGGCATACCTTATCTTAAGAATATAATAGAATAAATGCTACAATAGCGTACAGTATTTGTCTTGTTTGCCACTGGAGTTTTACACAATGCAGGATGGCGCTCACATCTGGACATGCTATTCTATATTATACCACATATCTTTTATATACTGTATTATGCCACATATTTCATATATTATTACACCACATATATATATATATATATATTATACCACATATTTTATAGATTAAAATTACACCACATATCTTTTATTTACTATATTATACCACATATCTTTTATATATTATATTATACCACATATCATCTTTGATATATTATATTACACCACATATGTTCTATCAAAGATGCAGGACTTTTCAAACATGGCAAAGAAATATGTAATGATATCGAAGTAAACAATTCTGCAAATAAGTCATCAAGAAAGAATCAAATATTTGTTTTATTAAATATTCCACGAGGGCAACATTTTTAATGATTTTGAAATGATTTGAATGCATTTTTGGCTATGACTTAAACGTCCTCTAAGTACAGTGTATATATATTTATATATATTTGACTGTATAGAAATGTTTACTGCCGCCTTGTTATGTAGCATTATTCTTGGCAAAAAAGAAAGATGGTCATAATCCATACTGACATATCAATACATTGGATCAAATTCATCAGCTTTAAAAAGTCCCAAAACAAAATCTAACTTCATGGGTTAGGGTTAGTCATTTACAGTGTGCAAGGATGTCCGATGATTGTCTTTAGGGTTGCGAATGGGTGTAGTAACCAAGGACAGACGCAAGGGGGCATTTCTTCACCATGGACTCTACCGCCATCTACCGATCACTCTGCGTCATTACATGAATAGAATGCCAACTCGGGCCTGTACATCCAAGAACGATCATGATCAGCACGTTTTACAAAACAATCTTAAGAGAATATATTGAACATTAAGGTAGAAAATGCACATCTTTTGGTCCACATCTTTTATTCCCCCATGACAATGTGTCATTAAAACCTCAACCTTGTTGGCATTTTTTCAACTGAAAAGCAAACTTGATGATTTGTTGGGACGTTTGTTGTTTTCTGTCATCATTTCATTATCATCATTTCAAGGTGAAAAACATACAGGAGGTCAACATTTGCTTTCACAATGAAAGTTGGAACACAGCGAGGCCAGGATGAAATACTGACAAAAACCTTTTCACAGGATTATACTTCATCACGTGATGCGCCCACGCACGCTTTTACACAATGGCACCGGAAAGGAACGTATGGGAGTAGAGTTGACACACGCACACCAAGGCTAAATAGAGGCTAGAAAGTGAACATTATTCAGTTCCAATGTTGATATGAAAGAAGATGTATCAAAAGTTGCTTCAGACATGAAAGAAGACTCCTTGGTTGTCCTCCATTTTGTATCTTTAAGCACGTCTGGATGTCCCAAACACGAATGGGATGATTAAAAAAACATTTTGGCTTAGCGATGCAAGGCCAGATGACTGATTCCTTGCAGAAAGGAAGGCTGCCGATGAAGATGAAGATGGTAGGGTGGACTGAACCCCACCAGCGAGGAGAGCATACGAGGACTTTTGGATTTAAGTGCTTAAGTTGAATTCCATGGATGCTTGGAAAGATTCAAAGTGCTTCTTTTTGCTTCCATATGAATATTTCCACGATAGTGAGGGTTGGGACGTGATATTGACAGGAATGATCCATAAGGATGAAGTGCTATAAACGGATGGATGGAGGACGCAGATCCACGTCAGGGTGCTGCTCACTGGCTGTGGAGAGCAGGAGCGCCGCTGGAGCCGGGGGGGCAAGGGGGCGACGCATGGGCACCCGTGGGCGGTTGAGCCTCAGGAGGGGGGCCCGTTGAGGCCGGCGCCGCGGGGACGGGGGCGGGCTGCGCTGCTGGCGTGCTGCCGGCCTGCTGAGCCGAGGCCGAGCCCGGAGGGGGCGGGCCTGATGTAGCCTGGCCGGGATGGGCGGCGCCGGTCTGGCTGTGCTGCTGATGCTGGATCTGCTGGAAGTGCTGCTGGCGAGCTCTCATCTCGGCGTACTTCAGCTGCTCCATGTGGAAGGACTGGCGGTCGGCCAGCAGCTGCTGACGCTGGTACTCCAGCTAAAGGGTGGACACATTGTCACAGGGTCAGGACTGCCATCTGGCCTCTACATGGAGTACTACATGGAGTACTACGTCATCACTGGAAGTCTATAGCCTTTACATGGCGTACTACCCTCATCACTGGAAGTCTAGCCTCTACATGGAGTACTACATGGAGTACTACCGTCATCGCTGGAAGTCTAGCCTCTACATGAAGTACTACATGGAGTACTACCGTCATCGCTGGAAGTCTAGCCTCTACATGGAGTACTACGTCATCACTGGAAGTCTATAGCCTTTACATGGCGTACTACCCTCATCACTGGAAGTCTAACCTCTACATGGAGTACTACATGGAGTACTACCGTCATCGCTGGAAGTCTAGCCTCTACATGGAGTACTACATGGAGTACTACCATCATCACTGGAAGTCTAGCCTCTACATGGAGTACTTTGCTAACAACATGCTTTTAGCTAGATTTGCTAACAACATTCTTTTAGCTAGGTTTACTAACAACATTCTTTTAGCTAGGTTTGCTAACAACAATCTTTTAGCTAGGTTTGCTAACATTCTTTCAGCAAGGTTTGCTAACAACATTCTTTTAACTAGGTTTGCTAACAACATTCTTTTAGCTAGGTTTGCTAACAACATTCTTTTAGCTAGGTTTGCTAACAACATTCTTTTAACTAGGTTTGCTAATATTCATTTAGCTAGGTTTGCTAACAACATTATTTTAGCTAGGTTTGCTAACAACTTTCTTTTAGCTAGGTTTGCTAACAACATTTTTTAGCTAGGTTTGCTAACAACATTTTTTAGCTAGGTTTGCTAACAACATTTTTTAAGCTAGGTTTTCTAACAACATTATTTAAGCTAGGTTTGCTAACAACATTCTTTTAGCTAGGTTTTCTAACAATATTCTTTAAGCTAGGTTTGCTAACAACATTATTTTAGCTAGGTTTGCTAACAACATTCTGTTAACGAGGTTTGCTAACATTCATTTAGCTAGGTTTGCTAACAACATTCTTTTAGCTAGGTTTGCTAACAACTTTCTTTTAGCTAGGTTTGCTAACAACATTTTTTAAGCTAGGTTTGCTAACAACATTCTTTAAGCTTGGTTTGCTAACAACATTCTTTTAGCTAGGTTTTCTAACAACATTCTTTAAGCTAGGTTTGCTAACAACATTCTTTTAGCTAAGTTTGCTAACAACTTTCATTTAGCTAGTTTTACTAACAACTTTCTTTTAGCTTGGTTTGCTAACATTCTTTTAGCTGGGTTTGCTAACAACATTTTTAGCTAGGTTTGCTAACAACATTTTTTAAGCTAGGTTTGCTAACAACATTCTTTAAGCTTGGTTTGCTAACAACATTCTTTTAGCTAAGTTTGCTAACAACTTTCTTTTAGCTAGTTTACTAACAACTCTCTTTTAGCTAGGTTTGCTAACATATGGCCAGTACCGGACACGTCAACCAGGCAGATACAGTATGGGAAGCTGATAGTGATAGGGGATGGGAAGTGTACGGAAGATGGTGGCAAGAAGAAGGAGTGATTTTGGGTGTTATGTTCATATTTTTGTTGGCATGCCCCACTCACAGCCTCTCTCTCTCTGTCCATGATGGTTTCCAGTTCCTCGAAGTGCCGCAGTTTGATCTCCAGCTTTTTCATCTGGGTCTCCACCAGGAGCGCCACCAGAGACTTGATCTTGCGTTCCTCCACGGCAGCCAGGTGCTGGGGGAGGACCATGCAGTCACGTGACTATTCGGTTGTGGTGACAGGGTGCGAGTAGACTTTGTTACCTTGGCTTTCACCGCCGCCGCCGCCAACGCCGATGCTGCAGCTGTGGCCAGGTTCCCCTCCCCCACATCCCGCTCCACCTTGGCCTTCTTTTCCCCCTCACTGTCTGCTTCTTCTCTGTGTCCTTCCTCTGCTCCCTCCTTGCCATCCTTCTTGTCAGCCTCACCTGAAAGCAGGAAAGAACACTTTACTTGATGGCCATGCCCACTTTCATATTTTGAATATGAAGTTGAAGCCTTCGAGGCTCCAAATGAAAATGTCAAACGTGGACGTGTGCTTTACTTCCATACCCATGTCAGGCTCGGCTTTGTCCGTCTCTCTCTCGCCTTCAGCTTCTCGTCCTCGCTCCTCTTCTTTCTTCCCGTTCTCCGCCACCTTGTCTTCCTCCTCAGCGGCTCCGTCTTTGCTGTCCTGCGTGGGAATGGGAGCAGAACGAGTCCAGCAGCACCACAATTTACCAACAAGGAGGGAGACGTCCTACCTTGGCCTCCTTCTTCTCCTCAGTGGACTGGCTGTCACTCTTAGTTTCCTCGCTGCTTTCATCTGATGGAGAAACAGGTTCAACTCTTTCCTTTTCACCAAATAAATGTGGCTTTCGGACCTACCAGGTCTCTCGCCCTCCTCCAGGCCCGTGCCAGCGATGCCGCTACCCTCCAGCCCGTACAGCGGGTCCGGCCGCCCGCTGACCCTCGCTGCCTCCTCCACCCGCCGCACGTGAGCCTCCACGAGGGCAGAGGGGACCTCCTCTTTCATACGAGAAAACTCCTCTAACAAGAGACACAAAGGTCATTTCCACTCACCACGTGTCTGCTCGCATGAAACTTATAAGAATATCAGCAAACGTAGCTAAAACAATATCAGCAACCAAACGTAGCTAAAACAATACCAGCAAACATAGCCAAAACAATATCAGCAAAAATAGGTAAAACAATATCAGCAAATGCAGCTAAAGCAATATCAGCAAACATAGCTGAAACAATATCCGCAAACATAGCCAAAACAATATCAGCAAACGTAGCTGAAACAATATCAAACATAGGAAACATAGCCAAATCAATATCAGCAAACATAGATAAAACAATATCAGCAAACATAGGTAAAACAATATCAACAAATAGCTATAGTAATATCAGCAAATGTAGCTGAAACAATATCAGTGAACGTAGCCGAAAAAAAATCAGCAAACATAGCTAAAACAATATCAGCAAACATAGCTGAAACAATACCAGTAAACATAGCAGAAACAATATCAGCGAATGTAGCCAAAACAATATCAGCAAACATAGCTGAAACATATCAGCAAACGTAGCTGAAACAATACCAGCAACCATAGTTGAAACAATATTCGAAAACGTCGCTGAAACAACATCAGCAAATGTAGCCAAAACTATTTCAGCAAACATAGCTGAAACAATATCAGCAAATGTAGCTGCAACAATGTCAGCAAACATAGCTGAAACAATATCATTGTTTTTTTTAATCAGCAAAACGTACGTTAAAGAATATTAGCTAACATAGCTAAACAATATTATCAGACGCAGCACAGCACAGCTAAAACATCACCAAACAGCTAAAACAATATCAGCAAATGTAGCTAAAATAATATCAGCAAACAGCGAAAATATGTCAGCAAACATGGCTAAAATAACATCAGAAAACATACCGAAAAGAATATTAGCAAACATTGCTAAGACAATAACAGCAAACACAGCTAAAACAATATTAGTAAAGGTAGTTAAAAAAATGTGGGCAAACGTAGCTAAAATACTATCTGTGACATAACTAAAATAAGATATCAGCCAAGAAAGGTCGTTAAAAGAAAAATGCAGACATACTGCCAACTTGTTTTATTACTTGTGAAGGAGCAGCATCTCACCCAGAGCGGACTTAGCTGCCGCCGAGGCCACGCGAGGGTCCACCACGGAGGCCAGGAAGGCCACTGTGCTCATGACGGGGTTTCCGGCCTGACTGAAAGGCACCGGCTGGTAGGCCAGTGGTCCCAGGGACGAGTAGCTCTCCTCCAGGTAGGGGTCTTCAATGGGCAGACGCAGGAAGTGCAGGATACACTCATCCTGCGTACGGCTGCCCACGTGCTCCGACACTTTGTTCCAGTCATCCTTGTACATTTCCAGCCCCTGTGGGTTACATGTCCATTCCGCTCATCATGTGGTCTTACATTATGATGCTTCCACAGACAAGGTGCTGATGTACCTCCAGTAGTAGAAGTGTTTCCTGTTCTGTCCATTCCCTCATAGAGCTGGATGCACTCTTGCTCTGTGCACGCAAACAATGGCAGCAGAAGTAAGGTAAGGCCAGCATCAATACACATCTTCTTTCTACGTGTACCTTGGACGAGCTGATTTTCTTGCTGTACATGTCAGTTCTCAGCCCAAAGTTCTGCAGGTCTGTTGGTTTATCCTTCACCTTATCTGGGAAGGACATCATCTGCTGGGCCGCAGGTGTCTGCACAGCAACACACACGCTCAAACCGAGCAGGCAAATGATGTATGTGTGTGCTCTCAGGTGTCCGTGCACGCACCTGGGACGTCTTAGGCTGCAGGGGTACCAGACTGGATGGGGTGTCTGCAAGGACATGGAAATGGGAGGTGGGCGGGGGGCCCATAGGTGTGGGGCGGCTCTCAGAGTCCACCTGGTAGTTGATCAGTCCCCACTGCTCCAGGAAGGCGTGGACTCTGCAGGGCAAACCATGAATTTTACACCCGGTAGGGGGTGTGTTAGAAAGCCCATAATTTACATTGCATTGTATGTTCAGCGGGCGGCACGGCAGTCGAGTGCGCAGACCTCACAGCTAGGAGACCAGGGTTCAATTCCACCCTCGGGCATCTCTGTGTGGAGTTTGCATGTTCTCCCCGTGCATGCGTGAGTTTTCTCCGGGTACTCCGGGTACTCCCACATAATTGGCGACTCCAAATTGTCCATATGTATGAATGTGAGTGTGAATGGTTGTCTGTCTGGCGACCAGTCCAGGGTGTACCCCGCCTCCCGCCCAAAGACAGCTGGGATAGGCTCCAGCACCCCCGCGACCCTCGTGAGGAAAAAGCGGTAGAAAATGAATGAATGAATGTATGTTCAGCTTTGAGTGGCGTTTGTCCTACGGTGTTCAGCGGTCAGTAAACGCACCACAGTGCGGGACGTTTTTTTCTTTTGAACAATTCATAGATCTCTGAGCCTTATTGTCTTATAATCCACGAGGTGGAGGAGCGCACTGCTCCCATGCACAGAGTCCGCAAGGCTGAGCTCTTAATGGACACCATCACTTTCCGTCTTCCATCTCCTTAGTCCGAATCTACCACACTCCAGCCTCCCTTGCTGCCTCAACGGATAGTCCATCTCTCCCGTTGCATGATGTTCTCCACGATCGGCCGGATGTTCACCCCGCTGTCCCTCCGGCAGCTCCTGACGCCACAGCTGCCTTGCTGGTGGATAAACCCAAGTCCTTGGCAACCTCCGCCCCAGCTAAACTGTCACCCAAGCCAAAAAGCTCTCGTCACGTCTCTGTTCTGAACTTCACCCCTGCACCACGGCGCCATCTTGCCTCTCTAACTTCTACCACTCCAGCTGCGGAGTCACCCCCACCCCATGTGACCTCGCCACCCCATGTAACACCGCCACTGTCATCTGTCCAGGTTTCTTTGGTACCCCCCGCCCCCTTTCCCCCCAACCACCCTCACTATTGGGGACTCCATCACGAGGAACATTCGCTTCTTCAACGCCATAACCTACTGTTTCCCCGTAGCCACTGTCCCCCTCATCCACTCAAAGCTTGTTGACATTGTTGAGCGATCTCTCCCCCCTTCTGTCCCAGTCCATCCATCAGGTCGTGGGGTCAGTAGTCTGTAGGGAAGCCCAGACTTCCTGGTCCCCGGACATTTGTCCCAACGCAGAGGGAGCACTCCACCCTTTTCCCACTGAGAACCATGGCCTCAGACATGGAGGTGCTCAGTCTCATCCCAGTAAGGATAAATGTCACAGCCCATGAGGCCATCAGGACCACGTTGTCTGAGCACAAACTAGATCCTTGGCGGAGGCCAACATTCACCGGAAACAACTGGACTTACTGCTGGCAATGCCAACCAGGCTCCTGATCCGGTTCTACAAAGACCCAATGGCATGTAGTAGGCATGACAGACAAGGCCTAATACCATTTCCATGTCACCCACCCGTACCCTTGCAAGTGTGTAGAATAGGTCAGTGTTCCGCCACCGGGACCAAAACTTCATTGCAACTTCTGTAGCCGAGGTTTGAGGAATGGTCGTACCCTTCTCTCCAGCACCCTGGAATAGACTATCCCAAGAAGGCTGAGGAGTGTGAGGGGGGACCACTAAGCTTGTCCGCCAATCCAAAGGTACTGTTCCCAACTACCACAAGCTGTTGAAGAGAGCTGTCAGCCAAGACAGTCCCTCAACATCCAGAGCCTTGAGGAATTTGAAAGTCGTCCACCCATGGAGCTTTGCCACTGGGGAGCGTTTTGACTACATCAGATACCTCAGCCACAGTGATGGAACTGCCCACATCTGTGTCCCCTTCTTCCTATATGGAAGGCATGTCAGTGTCCCCCCACTTACCTCATGATTGCACAAACATCTCCGGCCAGGTTCCTGCGACAGGCTGTGGAGGTCAAATACTCCTGAGGGTTCAGTCGGTAAGTGTCAATCATGAAATTCCTGTATGCCAGGTAGCTGTTGGTGGGGGTGAGCACAGACAGTTAAAATGTTTTAAATATTTGATGTGTTTTATGAGTACATGTTGTGTGAGTACTTACATCTCTGGAGTTTTGGATTTATTCTTGCCATTGAAGAACTCTGGAAGGGCTCTGCGCTCAATGGCATGAACACTGGGGGGGGGCAAATGACCACACTGTGAGTCTTAGCCACACATACACTTGTATATTCTTGGGTGGGGGTGTCCAGGAGACCAGGAGGATGTGAACCTTTCGTGGTGATTCTTACCTGTTGTAGTCAAACCAGGCAGCGTAGCTCGGTATGATGATGTGATGCGTCTGCTCTGTCACGTTGTCCTCATGCAGGTCCGAGCCTTTCACCGGTTCTCCTTTCACACTGGGGGAGCCTTCTTCCTCCTCCTGTGTACACACATATGTAGTACTGCACAGTCCAGTCCTTGCCACACCTGGACAATCTCATGAGATGACTGCATTTGATATAGGGAGTGATCATCATAAAAATATCTACTTATGACTTGTATTTTATTGTGGGTGCATGTGAAGAAGAAATACATTCCTAATCTTGAGGATCTTCAGCAGGTTCTAAGTCGAGTAGGAGTGGGACAAAAAAGCTATTTATTGCAAACAAGCATTAAAGTGAAATAGGCTGTTCATCAGCTGATCAAAATTTTAATACTATGGCAAAGTCATGAAGGATGCCCCCGCAAGATCTCCACAGAGCCGGCTGACATCTGATGCCCCTGCACCACCTGAAGCTCCATTGTTCCATTGAAGGATGATGATGGTGGAAACCATCTCAGGTGGGATCTCCTTGGAAGCCATCAGGACCGCCCGGGAAGAAGAAAGCTTTCTTCCACCTTTCAATGTCCCATGTTTGCTTGTGCTCTCCTGTTCATTCCAAACCTTGAAGGAGACCAGGCCTTTGGAGAAACGCTTTCTTCTCTGGCAGATGGCGTCTGATGGTTATGGGCCTTCATTTGTGTCTTGACGGACAGCCAATGGGGCCTACCGCTTGAAGTTTTAGTTCCATGAGCCTCAATGACCGTCTTACTGCATCCAAGCTCAGCAGCAATGGCGCTGCCAGAGGCCTTGCTTATCAATCCCACCTTGTTCCAAGAGAGAAAGCTTTTTTTGCCTTTGCCATGGAGAGATGATGACAGATGATGAATACCTGATACTAAATCACATCCAATCCACATTTTCACCAACAATTTGCCTTTTAAAGGCTGTGCTCTTCCACTTTGGATCAACAGCCTATTCCACTTCCAATGCTTCTTGGCTACCAGTTGCTTCCATTTTACATGTTGAATCTCTCCTGAAGACTCAACAGTGCAAAATGCACATTCTTCACATTGAAGATTTGAAGAATCACACACAGCTAGCGTACCCGTGGCCAAATCATAACAATAGCCATTGCTACGCAGCTTGTAGTGTTTGCACTTGACTTTGTTGTACAGATGTTTGTGGACTTGTGCGCTGTTGTTGATAGGACGTCTGATCAGAGTTGAGAATTTGTTGTGATATTTTTAGTGTTTGTGTGACCTGACATTAGTGTGAGCAAAGTGCTGCTGCCAATATCGGTATGGGTCGATGTCGCTATCGGGAACCAAGTGCTGGACAACATGCCCTATGGCAGAGGTAGGGAACCTATGGCTCGGGAGCCAGGTAGGGCTCTTTTGATGACTGTATCTGGCTCTCAAGCATTTCTTACCACAATAAAAATGTATTTTTGCTAACATTTTAAAGTAAACCATCACAGAAATGACTGTTAAAAATAATATTCAAAATCAACAACTTTCTTATGCATTTTAATTCGTCCATCTATATTCTGCTGCAATACGGCCAACCATATCTATCTTTCCTGATGATATTTCCCAGGTCAAACACCAAAACTTGATTATTACTGGGTAATGCTGTAGTCTACCTCGGTCATTGAGATGTCAAAAAAACATGTAAATGTAAACTTTCCTCCTTTAGTCAAATAGCTAAAGCTGCAGAACCAAGCCTTCTGACGAAGATGGCCAAAAGAATGAAATACGTCTACGGAGTACGGTGCAAAACTATGCAGCAGCAGAAGTTGTATTAATGGCAACAAGTATTTGATTTATTGTTGGACACTGCGCTGCTCACGAAAGTGTGCTGGCCACACCCCATTGGCCATTGGTAGTGTGCCTGGTCTACATAATTAGAGCCCATTATATCTAAAACTGTTGGTCTTACATAAAAATACACACATTTTATTGTATTCAATGTTTAAAAAAATGTATATGGCTCTCACAGATACACATTTTAAAATATCTGGCCTTCAAGGCTCTCTTCGCCAAAAAGGTTCCCGACCCCTGCCCTATGGCAAAGCTAGCTAGCCAGCTAGCTTAGCTTGCACAGCACTGTATCTTACCTTTCCTGCTACTTCCATTGCCTCATCCTCTTGTTCTTCTGTTCAAAGGGAGAGGAATCAAAGAGAAAAGGGAAATATTTTAACAACATTATCATCAACAGTAAAAACAACTGTTTCTTTCTTACCCATATCTGTTCCTCCCTTGACTGGGGTTGAATCTGAGTCCTTCTTGGTGCTGTCTAGAATAAAAAAGCCTCATGGATCAGTAGGCACAGGGAGAAAACCTGGTAAATATATTTCATGCTGCGCACTGGTCGTCTTGGCTGGATTTCCATCTTCGGATGCTGGAACAGGGGATGCTTCATCCAGGTCCTTGGTCAGGTCCTCCTGCTCCTCTTCCCTCTGGCCCCGCTTGGATTTGGTGTACGGCGTGGTCGGCCTGTCACATCACACACCAGTCCATACATTTAGGCTACGTCCACACAAACAGCTGCTTCATGTCGAAAGACTTTTAAGACCCCGCTTTGTGTCTGTTCCACATGCAAAGCCCCACTTAGTTCCATAAAAGCTGAGATTCTGGAAAAACTCTTCCCATATGTCTCACAGGTCTGCAATCTATTTGTGGCGGGTGGTTGTGAGATTATGTCATTGTGTAATTGTCCGTGGCGCATATGGTGGAGAGACAGTCAGCTAGACCTATGAAAAGCAAAGCAAACATGTCTGAAAAATACAAATGAAGGGTTTTCCTGACATGCTTTTAGATGGCACCCGCTTGTTGAGAAGAGCAATGTCAGCTTCCAGTGTCTAATATGTCCACATGACGTTGCTAGAGGTGACATAATAAGAGAAAAGGGACACCTAAGACATAATTAATTAACCAGTGTCCTAGGAAATCAGCAATAAACTTGACTTAAAGCAGCTGATTGGACTTTATGCAGCAGTAGAGGTGTGGGAGTGACTGTAAATAAACGGCCATGTTGTTGCCCTGCTGTGTGGAAGCACTGTACATGAAATAGAGTATATGACTACAGTTTATGGACCCACACTGGTGCTGGAACATGTGATCGGGTCAGCTTTTTCTAGGCTACTCATTGAACAAAATCAGGATTTTCTCAAAATGTTAATGGAGAGAAGTCGCGATTAAACAATATCAACGTTGGAGTAAACGTGGCCTTCATGTAAGGTAACGTGCACCAATCACTGACGCTTTCTTGGCGTTCTTCTTCTTGCTCTCCTGAGGAGGCGGCGTAGGAGATGGCGACGGTGAGCGCTTCCTCTTCTTGGCACCGACGGGCTTCTTGTCTCTCCGTTCGTCAGGAGTGGTCACCTCGTCCGTAAGTGTCTTGGCCGATATCTTCTTCCTCTTGGGGCAAGCCTCTCCCACTTCATAGTCCTCCTCGTTCATCCACTCGTTGTACTGGTCCAGGTCTAGAATCCACTTTGCGTGGACCTGAGGGGCGAAGGTCATGCGATGAGCATCAGCGGGATTTTGCAGGCAGAGCCAGAGCTCCAACGAGTGCTGACCTTCCTGGGCTTCTCCGGGCTGGGAGCATCCTCCACAGAGGCCTCAACTTCACTGGCGGGGATCCAGGTGTCGTAGCTACATGAGAACAGAAGGTGCAAGGTCACACCAGGACGCAAAGAAGGCCAAACGAGACGCTCCAGAGCGCCACTGATGTAGTGGCTTACATTCAAATGCACATACCCTTTGTCTACTCAAATGCAGAGACTACCCGGCATCATTCATGGATTCAGACAGTTTTGAAAAACAACTATAATTTATTCATGAATACATTTTTGAAAACTGGTGATAGAGCGAGGGAGCAATGTGGCGAGGTATGACAAACTGTTCAGTTGGGACCAACCTGTCAGGAAAATACCCCCAGTGGAGGAGCACTTGCTTGTCCCTCTTCATCACAGGACGAACCCACTCCTCTGGGGAAACAAATAAAACAAGTTGTGGAGAGAAAAGAAAGAAGAAGGATGGCTGCAAATAATGTGATGAGGTTGAATATTTGAAGGATGACCTTCCTCCAAGCTGCTGGGAAGAGGAACAACAACATGGGAGCTGGAGCTTTTGTCTTCAGTTACTGAGCCCTGCAACACAAGCCATCCAACCATGAACATTAAACACATACTGTACGTTAACTGGGGACTATTCTCATATCATTCATGCCCACTGAAAGCCCACCTGATGTCTCTTGATGATATCTTTCAGCTTCCCCAGCAGTTTTACTTCGATGTCACTACTCAAGTATATGACTGGTCTGCTCAAGCAGTTATTCTGAAACAAAAACAGCAAAAACAGTGCAGGTGCATCTCCCAATAAATGAGCACACAGTAGTCCCTCCAAGTCACTTTCTGTCACGTAGGATTCCTTGTTTATCAGTTAAGATTTTTAACATGATTAGAGCACTCTAGACATGAAATAACAACCCTATAGTCACCTGTAAACTCCTATTACCCAATATAGGAGACATAATGATATATAATAGATATAAAAAGATATAAAAGATATAATTATAATGTAATATAATACTTATAATAAGACATATAAGACATAGATAAGTATTCTTAAGCTGGAAAACGCTTCATTGAGGCAAAAATGTCTGACACGTTCTTCAGTATGAATATTTTTGACAAGCAGTAGGCCGTATTGTACCACTAAACAGCAAAGTTCTACAAGTTTTGTGCAACTCCAGCATTGATAGCATTGACATACAAGCTAGCTTGTGTGGCTGAGAGAGTGCAGCTGCACTCGCTAACGTAGCACTGACCAGCTACGTTATCATATAGACGCTAAGCGTTTCAGGAAATACCATTGCTCTCTGTGACATAAGTGCTGCCCCACTCATGCGCTAAAAATGCTTTCTTCATCCTAAGTCTGCTCCGAGTTCCCGCACAGTGCACATTAAGAAAGAAAACAAGGAGGTGTTTTGTCCGTCAGAGGCTTGAGGCTGGAGGGCGCCTCCACAAGCCCAGGGGGTGTGCACCACTGTGGAAGCCTGCAGCCTCTGCCTGATAGCCGCACCAAGACACAGCATGGATTAGTCAACACTCCCCCCTCCCTGTGACATATGTCAACCAGGGATGTCCAAAGTGTGGCACACGGGCCATTTGTGGACCGATTTTTTTGTGGGCCCGTTGTACTGGCACATTGTAGGAACAAAACATGAAATAAAACTGGGAAAATAAAACAAAAACCCATAAAGTATCAAGAAAAACTGTGACACCAACAAAATGTGGGAAAGAAGTAGGGCCAAAGCCCTGATAATGTACTGGTGCACATGTCTGTTACTGTGTACGCTGTTTGCGTTTCATCATATTGTCTTATCTAAGGAATTTCATATAGCACCTCAATGTTTTCATTTTGGATCTAAGCCTGAATGCTGAGGGATTAGCGAATCTTTGAGAAACTATTGATTTCAGCAGTTCAATTCAAAAAGTGAAATTCTTATCATTAATTGCACACAAGAGTAAACTATTTCAACAAGTTATTTCTTCATAAGTCTCAGAATTAAAGTTTGCGGCTGATGAAAAAGACAAATCTACCTCTCACCTTCATAAGAGGTGGAAAAGTTCAATATTATGAGCAAGTAGTTTGCACCCCGGCGGCCGAGTGGTGCATGCGTGGGTTTTCTCCGGGTACTCCGGTTTCTTCCCCCATTCCAAAAACATGCTAGGTTAATTGGCCACTCCAAATTGTCCATAGGTATGAATGTGAGTGTGAATGGTTGTTTGTCTAAATGTGGCCACCAGTCCAGGGTTTTACCCTGCCTCTCGCCCGAAGACAGCTGGGATAGGCCCCAGCACACCCATGACCCTTGTGAGGACAAGTGGTAGAAAATGGACTATTTACTACTAATTACTCTGTTATTAGTCAACTCTATTTTTATTTCTTTTTCTCTACTGTAAAGCGTCTTTGAGTACTCTGAAAAGCGCCACACAAATAAAATTTATTATTATTATTATTAAAATGAATGAATGAACTTCTCCAGCACGCCCGCGACGCTTGTGAGGAAAGGCGGTAGAAAATGAATGAAGGAATGAATAGTTTGCACCGTCATCAGCAAATGAACGAAGCCTTGAACTGCTCTGGTGGTCTGAATGCATGCCCTGAAATCAAAGGGGTTGGACCCCATATTGTGGTTCATTGGCACGCATGTGTGGGACTCACCTGCACTAAGGACTTCTCAATGGTCATGAACATCTCCACATTGCGGTCCATCCTGGATGGATTCTGGAAGTCGAACCTGCGCCTAAAGGGAAATGGACTGGAGTTACACATGAAAGTGCATCATAGCCAAGATCCATATGCGCTTCTTGTCATCATCACGCAGGTGCCTCTCAGTCGATGAGAATGCGGTCATCCCTAATTCATGGCGCCTCATCGGTTCATAAGTCAAGTCCGAGCCAATATAAATAAATCGCTGATTTTTCGAGTTATGGTAAAGAAAACCTCCTCAACACGGTTAGAGCCCTCTAGACATGAAATAACACCCCTATAGTCACCTTTACACTGCTACTAGTAGATATAATCATAGAAAGTAAGACACATAAGACAAACATAACCTAACACAGACAAACATTAGCATTCCTACTGTTTTTTTTTTCTGGACATGGCACTTCCATGTGGCTTGAAATGGCTTTGCACTGGTATTAGCCGACACAGCAGACAGAATAAATAGAGTAAATAAGCCATGTAAGACGTCAATAAAACTCCTATACGTCACAGTAAATGTGTTCCCTAGGGAACCTTTGTGAGGAGTCTAGTGCCTGTCCCACCAAACACACACACACACACACACATAGTGGCCAATGTGGAGTACTACAGTAACAATCACAATGTCAAGTAAAGTTTATTTTTATTTATTTTGCTGCTTCTTCTGCCTTCTCTGTTACTTCATTTGGTGAGATCATTTAGCCATTATGCTTAAAAATGCTTCTTTTAGGCCAACAATGAGTACAATTGACCTAAATATGCCTTTAGAAACACCATAGCCTGTGTTCAACTGCGAAACGGCCATCATTTCTTAATGAATTCATGTTTGGAAAATACATGATACTGCGAGGGATTACTGTGTTGTGTAAAAGTTATTTCTGTTTCTGGCCTTCAATCCAGACAAAGCGAGCAGCTGAGTTACATGTGAAATAATTGTGCCAATTTGGCTTCTTTTCTGAGCTGTAATCATGAAAATGATGAAGAAATACAACCATGAATTAAACCTATTCATTTAGTCGGGCGCACCTGTACCTGTGTTAAGCACGCCAGCACGTGGACGCTGGTAAAATGTCACTCACGCCATTTTAAGATCTGCTCTCCACCCCCATTCGTACCAGTACCTGTACCTCTACCCATACCAGTACCAGTGCACATTTATAGGTTATCACATGGTTTGTCTGGTATCAGGCCAGGTATCATGCCCCCAAGTGTCAGTATCAGCCCGAGACCGAAGGTCGTGATTAAATAATACTATTTAATCATGAGCTTATTATCACGTACTATTTAATCAAAAGACCATTTTGTTTCCAGAAAATGTTCAGTTTATTACATGTATTATATCTAAACAGTGTAAACACAACAATTGCAAAAATATTTCAACAATAATATTTTATCAACAGTCTTAACTTATCAATGTCTGACAATTAAAGTTCCATTAATCAAGTTTGGGTTTTTTGGTGACTGGAGAAGCACGAGGCACTAAGCCAGAGGTAGGGAACCTATGGCTCGGGAGCCAGGTAGGGCTCTTTTGATGACTGTATCTGGCTCTCAAGCATTTCTTACCACAATAAAAATGTATTTTTGCTAACATTTTAAAGTAAACATCACAGAAATGACTAAATAATATTAAAAATCAACAACTTTTTTATGCATTTTAATTCGTCCATCTATTTTCTACTGCAATACGGCCGACCATATCCATCTTTCCTGATATTTTCCAGGTCAAACACCAAAACTCAATTATTACTGGGTAATGCGGTAGTCTACCTCGGTCATTGAGATGTCAACATGTAAATGTAAAATTTTCTCCTTTAGTCAAATAGTCACCTAGCTAAAGCTGCAGAACCAAGCCTTCTGGCAAAGATGGCCAAAAGAATGAAATATACTGAGTATGGTGCAAAATTATGCAGCAGCAGAAGTTGCATTAATGTCAACAAGTATTTGATTTATTATTAGACACTGCGCTGCTCACGAAAGTGTGCTGGCCACACCCCATTGGCGTGCGGTAGTGTGCCTGGTCTACACAATTAGAGCCCATTATATTTAAAACTGTTGGTCTTACATAAAAATGCACACATTTTATTGCATTCAATGTTTAAAAAAATGTATATGGCTCTCACAGATACACATTTTAAAATATCTGGCCTTCATGGCTCTCTTCGCCAAAAAGGTTCCCGACCCCTGCACTAAGCACTCGTGAGCTGTTCTCTGATTGGTTGTTTCACGGGCACGATACCAGAGCAGCACGCTCTGAGTGGACAGCTACGGGGGCTGATACTGGACATGGTTAAACTCTATATTTTATCAGTATCACTGCCCTGGGCTTTGACACAGTATCATTTCGGCCTTTTCCCGTATCATTCTAGGGTTTCTACGGTACAGGGCCAATTAATACTGTAGTATGTGATAAGTACCAGTAGCAGAGTGAGGCCAGCTCCAAAGAAAGCCTTACCATCCTTGGTCACTCTTGAACTTGTAGGCAGCTGCCAGGATGTGGCAAAGGGCGCCTCCCGCCTTGAAGTCCAGGAAACATTTCATCTGGAAAGAAAATACGTGATGAAGAGCTGGGCTCACAGTCTTACTGGAAAAAAGAAGACATACAGGCAGTTTGGTGAGTGGGGGGTTGCTGACATGTCGGCCAAACACCTCCTCTTGGAATTGGAGCAACTGGACCACGAGACTGGACAGGGACTTGTTGGTGGGAGGTTCTGCTTGGATGTACTGGGAGATGGAAACATATTTCATGAAAACTGGGATTTGATTTCCAAGCAGCAACTGATGGGACTGAGAATGAAATGGACAACTGTATTTTTGGAATGAATTAAACCAATCGTTTATGAAGTGCGCTCAAGCTGCGGGAAGATTAGCAGTCAGTTGGCGCCAACATCTGGACCTGCTGCCGTACCGTTAGCCGATTAGCCACCTAGCTTGCTAGCGTCCCCGCCGGGTAAAACCTCCCCAGTGCTTAAAGCCCCGCTCTGCAGTAAGTACGTTCGCTCCCTTTGAGCCAAGTAAGTGTAAAGCAGCGAGCAAAGGGCACAGCCGCCGCCGTCCACATCTGGCGCCGCTACGAGCTCAGCATCCTTTTGTATCCTGACGAGAGTGAAGCAAGCAGCTGGACGCTCAGCACCCTCCCTCCCTCCTCTCTTTGTTAGGCTAGCGCACCCGTTTTCAGTCTGAAAAACGGAAGTCTACAAATCATGCTGTCGGTACCTTTTTGTAATTCTTTCCCAGCCAGACGCGCACATTGTCAAACTGAGAGACTGTATCGGATGCTTCGAAATATTTTACATTCGGGCCGCCGTCTTTCTTCCGCACCGCCATCTTTGCCTGCAGACAATTAGACGACGTCGTCTGCCCTTCAGCGGCAGCAGGGTGGTACTACACGTAAGGTTGATGTAATGCGTCAGTGAAACCACAAGGTGTCACTGTTGTATACAAAGATTGTTGCCTTCAAGCGGGGGTGTCCAAACTTTTTCCACTTTTTCATATATATAATATATATATATATATATTATTTCTAAAATATATATGTCATTTGTATATATATATGTGTGTGTATATATGTGTGTGTATATATATATATATAGCTGCATACATATATATATATATGTATGTAGCTATATATACATATATACATCATATTTTAGAAATAAAATGAATTATATATATTACAATTATTATATACGTATATTATATATAATATTTATATTATATTATATATATATTATATATACAATTATATGTATATATATAATTCAAATATATATATATATATATATATATATATATATATATATATATATATATATATATATATATATATATATATATATATATAATTCATTTTATTTCTAAAATGTGCCGTGAGCCAATATAAAAACAAGCTGCGGACCACAAATGACCCCCACTCGTCACATGCCTGTCTTACATATTATTTATCACCATAACGTAGCATCATTTTGTGATGTAAACACTTGTTAAGCCCTTTGAGGCTCTTTTGTGATTAAGGGCTATACAAATAAACTTGACTTGACTATTGAACAAAGCAAAATTAGTTGTCAATCAAAAATCACTTCACACTCTTTATTGCTCTGTGGTTCTACCATATCTAACTTACATCAGTAAGGACAATCCATAATGCCGCCTATAGAGAACATACAAACTCCTTAGTTCTAAAATCACTAATACTAAAACTTGCTGATAGTTAATTTCCAAACAGCTAAAATAATGTATCAAGCTAACAATAACCTATTAGCTAAAAAGGGCGTCTACAAGAGAGGAGAAATCTGATCTCAGGGAAGAGGTCAACTTGAAAGACTCCTTTTGACTTGATGATGTGATGCCTTCCACCCTGATGCCTGATCAAATCAAATGAAACCATTCCCATCCCATTGCCACATTGGGACAGCACGTATGAATGGACATGTGTACCATGTAAACATGTCAGATCAGGCAAAGGCTACTTTCTGTCTTTTGTTGATGTAAACCCCAGCAAGATACATTTGGAACCCCTAAAAACCAGTAGAAGACAATAAGACCTGCAGCAGAGAAGAAACAGAAAGAAAACAAGATAATAACTACGTCTACGTGCTGGACCGGTGCTGCATGAAGGGGACGACTAATGAGTCTGTGCAGCTTCTTTGTGTTCTTTGACGTTCTCCTTCCGCTGGAGCTTCCTCACTGGGACGACTGCCAGCAGGACAGCCTGCACATCGGGCTGAATTTACAGGGAAAGTAAGGTTCAATTGCAATGTCTGTCTATCTATCCTGCGGCCACTTCAATGGCGCTTCAATGGCCATTCCATGACAAGGGTTTGGCCGAATGTCTCTGCCGAAGTGAGTTCTTCCTGAGATAGCGACCATCACTATCCGGCTTTAAATCACAGCAGAACAGGCTTGCCAAAGTGTGGCCCGCAGAACATTAGAATGATATCATTTGACAGATTGGCATGAATAAATATTCGGAGCAAAATGTTTCATTTTCATTTCAGTCACATAAAGTCGTTTTTAAAATCAAAGTATTACGAGAAAGAACGTGACCATTTTTGGATAATTAGGTTGCAGAAATATTAATAATGCTACCAGAGTAAAGTCCAAATATTATGGCAATAAAGTGGCAAATCTATGAAACAGGATTCATTTTCTATGAATAAAGTAGAAATATGAACAGAACACAAGGACAAGCGGTAGAAAATGAATGAATGAATGAAAGTTGTAGTTTTCACAGGAAAAAGGGTTATCAAAATAAATTTGAAATGTTATGAGAAAAAATTAAAATGTCATTTTAGTAGCATAGAAATGAAATGGTGAAAAAAAATGCATTTAAAAATCCTACTATGATGATAACAAGCCAAACAAAATACCGTTGTCATATTTGGGAAATTAGTTTAGGGACAAGGTGTCACGCCCTGAGGGGTTTCCTGGAGGAGGAGGAGCAGGGCTCGCTGGAAGAGATGGAGAAGCTCAGGCGCGGACGCCGCCTGCTTCACCGTCGCTGCGTCAGGCCTGGACGCCGCCTGCTTCTTTTCCGCCGCGTCAGGCCCGGATGCCGCCTGCTTCTCCTCCGCCGCGTCAGGCCCGGACGCCGCCTGCTTCTCCTCCGCCGCGTCAGGCCCGGACGCCGCCTGCTTCTCCTCCGCCGCATCAGGCCCGGACGCCGCCTGCTTCTAGACTCCCTGCCGGGGCCCAGGTTCTACGTCCAGGGCGCCCCCCTGAGGAGGCATCCTCGAGTGCTTATCACCTCCGCCGACCCAACCATTCACTTGGAGGGGTCTTGCTGCCTCTGCCGGGCCTGCCGACCCCCAGAAGGGTCCCGTTGGCGACCCACCTCCGGTCCCCCCACCACCCATCCCTCTTTGACTTTGAACTGTCTGGGACGCCTGGGATCCGTCCTTGAGGGGGGTGTACTGTCACGCCCTGTGGGGTTTCCCACGTGACAGTTTGTTGGAGTTACCTTCTGGGCTTTGATTTCCGTTCTGGACACTCTTGTTTTGTATTGAACTTCCTGTTTTGCCCTGTCTTCCTTTGCTGCCTATCATCCACACCTGTCCCTAATTTGTGTTGGTATTTATTTCAGGTGTGTGCTTCTCCCCGGGTGGGATCATTATCATTTGTCCGTCTGCCTCATGAGTTGCTTTATCCCGCTGCTGCTAATATTGCAAGCAATAAATATTTTTACCTGCATTTGGTCCTGCTCTCTGCATCCTGGGGTCGCACCGCAAAGCAATCAAGCCCGACCGTGACACAAGGTCAAATATTTTGGCAATAAAGTCATAATATTCCAAAAAGAAAGTTGGAATCATTGGGGAAAAAGAAGAGCAAAAACAGAAAAAGTGTGAAGTCATATGGCACAGCTGAGATGGAATACGATAGCTAGCATATCTGCAGTGTTGCTCAACTCCATATCATCCTTAGTTGGGGAGGGGTGGAATCAATGACAAGGAGTCTAATGGAGGACACAGAAATGCAAAGCATGGAAAAAGAGGAAAGTAGACCAGCATAGATATGTGTGATTGCTGTCATGTGTCTGACCTGTTTACTTGTTCTCCTTTATTCCCAGCATTACGATAAATGAGCAATGTGTGTGTGTGTGCGTGTGTGCATGTGTGTGTGTGTTAGCACTACCCAGCCTCATTTGCAAAAGTCCAAAGACAACACTGAAAAGCAACTGCTATTCCTCACACTGTGTGTGTTGTTTGTTTTGTGTGTGTGTGTGTGTGTGTGTGTGTGTGTGCAGCTGTCTGTGCTGAAGGGGGGAGAGAGAGAGAGCGAGAGAGCGAGAGAAGCCTATTGATTATTTTAATCCTCCTATTTGTGAGTCTGTGATCCTCTGGGCTGGGCCTGCCACAGAGGGATTGCTAATGGGGCTGAACCCTTCCCTCCCCAACCCTCGCTCCCTGTCCAATTAACTCAACGCTGGAATCTGCCAGGAAGGAGCGCTGGGACCCACAGACCCCGCTGCCCACCCCGTGTCCAACATCTCAACAATCTGCAGCACATTCACACCCCCTCGCCGACAAGCCCAGACCTCCTCTACCTCACTGGAACATCTACTCTTTGCTTTTCACTTCACACCTCACCTTTATTTCTATTCTTCATCCATCCATTCGTCAACACAACACCTACCAACACCCTGGCAACGACAATAACACAACCATCCATACACAGTACACACCTACTGTAGACACAATCATTACAACACTACTGCATACTTTATTATCTACCACCTCATCACGACTGCATACTCTACTATGTACCACCTGATAAGTAGTGTGTATGTACCAACTGACAAGGAGTGTGTATGTACCACTTGATAAGTAGTGTGTATGTACCAGCTGATAAATAGTGTGTATGTACCAGGTGATAAATAGTGTGTATGTACCAGGTGATAAATAGTGTGTATGTACCAGGTGATAAATAGTGTGTATGTACCAGGTGATAAGGAGTGTGTATGTACCAACTGATAAGTAGCGCTTATGTACCAACTGATAAGGAGTGCGCATGTCCCAGGTGATAAATATTGTGTATGTACCAGCTGACAAAGAGTGCGTATGTACCAGCTGATAAATAGTGTGTATGTACCAGGTGATAAGTATTGTGTATGTACCAGCTGATAAGGAGTGTGTATGTACCAGCTGATAAGTATTGTGTATGTACCAGCTGATAAGTAGCGCTTGTGTACCAACTGATAAGGAGTGTGAACTATGTACCAGCTGACAAGGAGTGTGTATGTACCAGGTGATAAGTAGCGCTTAAGTACCAACTGATAAGGAGTGTGTATGTACCAGGTGATAAGTATCGTGTATACACCAGCTCATAAGGAGTGTGTATGTACCAGCTGATAAGTAGCGCTTAAGTACCAACTGATAAGGAGTGTGTATGTACCAGGTGATAAGTAGCGCTTAAGTACCAACTGATAAGGAGTGTGTATGTACCAGGTGATAAGTATCGTGTATACACCAGCTGATAAGGAGTGTGTATGTATCAGCTGATAAGTATTGTGTATGTACCAGGTGATAAGTACCGCTTGTGTACCAACTGATAAGGAGTGTGTATGTACCAGGTGATAAGTATCGTGTATGTACCAGTTGACAAGGAGTGTGTATGTACCAGGTGATAAGTATTGTGTATGTACCAGCTGATAAGGAGTGTGTATGTACCAGCTGATAAGTATTGTGTATGTACCAGGTGATAAGTATCGTGCATGTACCAACTGATAAGGAGTGCGTATGTCCCAGGTGACAAGTATTGTGTATGTACCAGCTGACAAGGAGTGTGTATGTACCAGCTGACAAGGAGTGTGTATGTACCAGCTGACAAGGAGTGTGTATGTACCAGCTGATAAGGAGTGCGTATGTCCCAGGTGACAAGTATTGTGTATGTACCAGCTGACAAGTATTGTGTATGTACCAGCTGACAAGGAGTGTGTATGTACCAGCTGACAAGGAGTGTGTATGTACCAGCTGACAAGGAGTGTGCATGTACCAGCTGATAAGGAGTGTGTATGTACCAGGTGATAAGTATCGTGTATGTACCAGCTGATAAGGAGTGTGTATGTAACAGCTGATAAGTAGCGCTTATGTACCAACTGATACAGAGTGCGTATGTCCCAGATGACAAGTATTGTGTATGTACCAGCTGACAAGGAGTGTGTATGTACCAGCTGACAAGGAGTGTGTATGTACCAGCTGATAAGGAGTGTGTATGTACCAGGTGATAAGTATCGTGCATGTACCAGCTGATAAGGAGTGTGTATGTAACAGCTGATAAGTAGCGCTTATGTACCAACTGATAAGGAGTGCGTATGTACCAGGTGATAAGTATTGTGTATATACCAGCTGATAAGGAGTGTGTATGTACCAGGCAATAAGTATTGTGTATGTACCAGCTGACAAGGAGTGTGTATGTACCAGGTGATAAGTAGAGCTTATGTACCAACTGATAAGGAGTGCGTATGTACCAGGTGATAAGTATGGTGTATGTACCAGTTGATAAGGAGTGTATATGTGCCAGGTGATAAATATTGTGTATGTACCAGCTGACAAGGAGTTTGTATGTACCAGCCAAGTGTGAACATGAAAATACTTGAAAGAAGTCAGTGCCTCACCAGCCGTGAAGCAGCCTGTGTTGTGCGGGTAGGCTGGCCTTGAAGAGGAAAAAAGGAGTCGCGTTTCCAAACAGTCACCAATGGAAGCATCAGGTTGATGTCCAAGTTGCAGCACATCCAAAGCACCCCCAGCGTGGCTACGTAGGGTACTTCCTGATGCAGAATGGAGAGCATGGCCAGCTTGTCTTCGTGTGTGCAGACATGATGCGATACATTGAAAGATTGTGTCTGCTTTTTCCTGCTGTGACAAACATGGAGCACAGCCTGGAAAATCCCTGTCAGATTGCTGCCTGTGTCACACGGATCACACAACATCAGCCTGGATCTGAAAAGCCAAACGCTGCCATGCATGAAATATGAAACATAAGGCACAGAAAAGCCAGCAAAATTCATGAAATAGGTCGTCACCTTGTGGCCGAGTGGGTAGCACAGTGGGTAGCCACACAGTCAAGAGATGGGAAGACCTGGCTTGGAATCTCCACTTGGCCATCTCTGTGTGAGAGTTTGGTTTTCCTCCCCCATTCCAAAAACATGCTAGGTTAATTGGCCACTCCAAATTGTCCATAGTTATGAATGTGAGTGTGAATGGTTGTTTGTCTGTATGTGCCCTGTGATTGACCAGTCCAGGGTGTACCCCGCTTAAAAAGGTAAGGATGGATGGAGGTAGTCCCCTTTGGAAAAACACTTCCACAGTAACACACATGCTTTTATTATGATAAGAACCACACCCAACTCAGCACACATAGGAGACATTGGGCTACATTCAATACTTTCTCGCCACTTTCTTTATTCCACGAGAAAGAATGCTTTGTCACATGAACCATGTACATTCATCTCTGCTTTTACCTTCCCTCCTACATACAGCAGCAGTGACTGGGGTGGAGGAACTACAGTACTACAGTATACTCAACAACACACTACAATAACACCTCCCTGATGGCGATTTATGACTTCCACACCCGAGCGTCATGAAGCCATTTCTGCAAAATAGGAAATGGAATATTTTGGTAGTTAGAAAACCTGTCTGCCACCCTCTTTCTTACATTATTAGAGCCCGCTGGGCATGAAGTAACAGCCCTATAGTCACCTTTACACGGCTATTTGCCAATATAGTAGACATCATAAGCAAAAATAAGACATAAATAAGAGTGTGTGTTGCTTTTAATGTTTTATGGTGCTTGGGGTGAGGGGGTGGCAGTTTTACACTTGAAAATGTTTCATTTTGGCAAAATATGCGTCCAGCATTTGACAGTAGTCATAGGTCATAGTAACAAGATGAATTCTTTGTGTTGATCCATCCGCACTTGGAACCTCCTTCAGATGCGACATTTGTTTAGGAGTGTTACATACGCCATATCAGAAACGACAAAGGAGATCTGGCCCCTCCTGCTCCTGCTCAGACATGTTGACCTGTGTAAAGGTGCATTCACTTCATCCTCTCCAGCCTTGGAGCCCAAACATACCCATGTGTCACAACACTTTGCCATGGAGTCACAGGCCTTATCAGCTGTTATGAATACTGCTATGACGTACAGCATGTTCACTTTTCATTTGGGATGGATAGCTTGTCCTTCTTTCATTCTTGCACCGTGTGTGTGTGTGTGTGTGTGTGTGGAAAAGAGCCATTAGATGCGAGCTTACACGGGTTGTTAGTTAATGGCACACAATTACGACTAAGCAAGCGCGCGTGTCTGAGGTAAATGTTAAGTGATGATATGATAGAATAATTGATTCATATTTGGATGGAAACTCTCTTGGGTGATGGCATGATGGAGGAGATCCACTGCAGGAAATTCAGCCATTCAGTCGGGATAGATGAGGAAGCCGGAGAAGGTGCTGTATTTGTTGGTGTTCCCGCCGTGAACTTTACCCCCGTCCAGCTGCACGCACACTTCGTCCCCCACGTCCAGGTGCAGGATGACACTGTTGGAGGCGTAGTCGTAATTCTGGTCTGCATCCTGGGCGATTGCACTGGCCCTTACCTGAGAAGAAGAGCACAAATACATCAAATGTACCAGCTGGGCTTTCCCTCATCACCTTATCATCTATCTCAAGGTACTGGAGCAACCCCGGTGCAAGATCACAAAACACAAAACATCACCAACTGCTTGCAAACTTCCCACCAACACTACTACTACTACTACTACTACTACTACTACTACAACTACAACAACTACTACTACTACTACTGGAAATAACAACTTACCAATAAACACTAAATACTGTTTAAAAAGCATGCTGGGATGCTATAATAATAATAATAATAATACTGATTCATCCATCCATCCACCAATCCATGCATCCACCCATCCATCCATCCATCCATCTATCCATCTATCCATCATCCACCAATCCATGCATCCACCCACCCATCCATCCATCCACCAATCCATGCATCCACCCACCCATCCATCTATCAATCCATCTCCCACCCATCCATCCATCCATCCATCCACCCATCCATTCACCCATCCACCCATTCATCCATCCATCCACAAATCTATCCATCCATCCACCAATCCATCCATCCACCAATCCATGCATCCACCCATCCATCCATCCATCCATCTATCTATCCATCATCCACCCATCTATCCACCAATCCATGCATCCATCCATCAATCTATCTATCATCCACCCATCCATCCATCCACCGATCTATCCATCCATCCACCAATCCATCCATCCACCAATCCATGCATCCACCCATCCATCATTCGCCCATCCATCCACCAATCCATGCATCCATCCATCAATCTATCATCCACCCATCCATCCATCCACCAATCCATGCATCCACCCACCCATCCATTTATCAATCCATCACGCATCCATCACCCGCCCATCCATCCACCCATCCATCCATCCACCCATCCATTCACCCATCCACCCATTCATCCATCCACCCATCCATCCATCCATCCATCCATCCATCCATCCATCCATCCATCCATCCATCCATCCATCCATCCATCATCCACCCATCCATCCACCAATCCATGCATCCATCCACCAATCTATCTATCATCCACCCATCTATCCATCAACCGATCTATCCATCCATCCACCAATCCATCCATCCACCAATCCATGCATCCACCCATCCATCATTCACCCATCCATCCACCAATCCATGCATCCATCCATCAATCTATCTATCATCCACCCATCCATCCATCCACCAATCCATGCATCCACCCACCCATCCATTTATCAATCCATCACGCACCCATCCATTCACCCATCCATCTATCCATCCATTCACCCATCCATTCACCCATCCATCTATCAATCCATTCACCCATCCATTCACCCATCAACCCATCCATCCATTTTCTATGCCGCTTATCCTCATGGAGCCTATCCCAGCTGACTTTGGGGGGGACCCCAGACTGATTTAAGTGCACTTGATGTATATTAGGGAGAGACTATAGGGCTGTTACTTCATGCCTAGAGGGCTCTAATAATGGTCTAAACAGCATGTAAAACCAAACCAAAATATTATCAATAAGGGACCTGACTTATCATGCTGGGGTCTGGAAGCCATGAAAACAAGGGACGAGTGTGTGTAATATTATTAGACGTTTAATTGAAAGGACTTCATAAGAATTCAACCAGCGTAGCAGTTGAGTTGAAAAACACACTGAGCATTGGAATACACCAAGTTGAAACGGCAATGATCAAATCATCTGGCAAATGAGTGAAAAACCATCACCACCGTAAGCTGTGATAACAGACAGACATGATCAGTCAGGACTGAGGGTGAGGGGGGGCAGTAATGAATAAAGATGATGGGGGTGGTGCTCAGTGCACGTGTTTACACAAGCACTAACAAATGGCCTCTAATGATGCGAGCACGGACAACAGCTTCCATGAAGGCACCTGAACGCCTACGGAGCTGCTGAATGTGTCATCATGCTTCTTCCTTCCTCTCACAAGCAGACACTTGGGGGGGGGGGGGGGCACCATTCATTATGCTTCCCACCCGCCAAGCAAACCTGCTTATATGAACTGGACCAGTAAGCAGCCATCCAAGCACGCCATTGGGCAGGAAGCCACAACCGCTCCCACTTACATTGCCCCGCCCCTAAGCACTCCTGTCTGCACGCCACGCCTGCATCGACCCACACTTACATTGGCCCCACCCCTAAACACTCCTGTCTGCACGCCAAGGCTGCATCGACCCATGCTTACATGGCCCCGCCCCTAAACACTCCTGTCTACTGGAAACACTCAACACCAACATCCAGCAACACACATTCTACACGCACAACACAACTACACACATCACATCTGTCTGTCCATTCACATACAATGTAAACATCTGTGTCTCCATTCGCATACAATGTAAACTCGGGATGTTCACATCAGGATTTGATGCTGCCGATACCAATCCCGATCATGCATGAGTGAAAAGGGCCGATACCGATACTTATAGGTTATCACATGGTTTGTCTGGTATCAGGCCAGGTATCATGCCCCCAAGTGTCAGTATCAGCCCGAGACCGAAGGTCACACGGGGGCATGATACCGGGCCTGATACCAGACAAATCATGTGATGATCTTATTATCATGTACTATTTAATTAAAAGACCATTTTGTTTCCAGAAAATGTTCAGTTTATTACATGTATTATATCTAAACAGTGTAAACACAATAATTGCAAAAATATTTCAACAATAATATTTTATCAACAGTCTTATCTTATCAATGTCTGACAATTAAAGTTCCATTAATCAAGTTTGGGTTTTCACGTGCACGATACCAGAGCAGCGCGCTCTGAGTGGACAGCTACGGGGGCTGATACTGGACATGGTTAAACTCTATATTTTATCAGTATCACTGCCCTGGGCTTTGACACAGTATCATTTCGGCCTTTTCCCGTATCATTCATGGGCGCTTTCTAGGGTACAGGGCCAATTAATACTGTAGTATGTGATAATGTGTGATATCAGTGTTCACAATGCCCGCTTCAAGCGTGGTACTAGCGCTCACACGTCACACTCATTGTGCGTCACTCACAACCAAAGGTCCTCCAGCTACATCGTGTCTGCTTGCTACCGAATCCGAACTGAAGTGCTACTCTTCCCCAAATGTTAGTAGTACATCCTGACGGATGATTACATCACCAGACTCACCACACCCAAGTGCCTCCCCATACCGCACCAATCTAAAGCTTTTCAAAGCGCCACCCCGGTGAGACATTTTTTGAGGCATGTTGTGCAGGGTGCAAAACTTATCTTACTCTCACCAAGACAGGAAGTCCCACACACTGAGACATGCTTGTTGTGGATGCTGCAGCGGGGGCGGAGCTGATCGGCACAGGGGATCAGCGTTTTAAAGCAAGGATCGGCCGATGTCGGTACTGTCCTTTTTCACAATTAATCGTAGCACCCCTAATGTAAACATCTGTCTGTCCTTTCGCATACAATGTAGACATCCATGTGTCCATTCACACACTGGGTAAACATCTGTATGTCTATTCACACGTAATGCAAACATCTGTCTGTCCACAACACAACTACACACACAACACATTCACATCACATATGTCTCTCCATTCACATACAATGTAAACATATGTCTCTCCATTCACATACAATGTAAACATCTGTCTCTCCATTCACATACAATGTAAACATCTGTCTCTCCATTCACATACAATGTAAACATATGTCTCTCCATTCACATACAATGTAAACATCTGTCTCTCCATTCACATACAATGTAAACATCTGTCTCTCCATTCACATACAATGTAAACATCTGTCTCTCCATTCACATACGATGTAAACATCTGTCTCTCCATTCACATACGATGTAAACATATGTCTCTCCATTCACATACAATGTAAACATCTGTCTCTTCACTCACATACAATGTAAACATCTGTCTCTCCATTCACATACAATGTAAACATCTGTCTCTCCATTCACATACAATGTAAACATCTGTCTCTCCATTCACATACAATGTAAAGATTTGTCTGTCCATTCGCACATTATGCAAACATCTGTCTGTCTATTCACAGACAATGTAAACATCTGTTTGTCCATTCACATACAAGATAAACATCCATTTGTCCATTCACAGGCGATGTAAGCATCTATCTGTCGATTCATACACGATGCACACATTCATTTCTCCGTTCAAATACAATGAAAACATCTGTTTATCCATTCTCACACAGGGCAAACATACGTCTCTCCATTTCCACATAATGTCAACATGTCTGTCTATTCTTACACATTGCAGAAACCTGTTTATCTATTTAACACAATGTACACATTTGTCTGTCCATTCGCATAAAATGTACAGCCTGCCGTAAATACTGTGGCGTATATTTACATGTCAATCATGTTATGAATGAAGTAACGCAGTGAAAGAGAACCAGTGTTGTAGGAAGGATGTAGTTTATTTATTGGCTATGTTATGAAAGAGAACCAGTGTTGTAAGAAGGATGTAGTTTATTTATCGGCTACATTATGAAAGAGAACCAGTGTTGTAAGAAGGATGTAGTTTATTTATCAGCTACATTATGAAAGAGAACCAGTGTTGTAAGAAGGATGTAGTTTATTTATCGGCTACATTATGAAAGAGAACCAGTGTTGTAAGAAGGATGTAATTTATTTATCAGCTACATTATGAAAGAGAACCAGTGTTGTAAGAAGGATGTAGTTTATTTATCAGCTACGTTATGAAAGAGAACCAGTGTTGTAAGAAGGATGTAATTTATTTATCAGCTACATTATGAAAGAGAACCAGTGTTGTAAGAAGGATGTAGTTTATTTATCGGCTACATTATGAGAGAGAACCAGTGTTGTAAGAAGGATGTAGTTTATTTATCGGCTACGTTATGAAAGAGAACCAGTGTTGTAAGAAGGATGTAGTTTATTTATCAGCTACATTATGAAAGAGAACCAGTGTTGTAAGAAGGATGTAGTTTATTTATCGGCTACATTATGAAAGAGAACCAGTGTTGTAAGAAGGATGTAATTTATTTATCAGCTACATTATGAAAGAGAACCAGTGTTGTAAGAAGGATGTAGTTTATTTATCAGCTACGTTATGAAAGAGAACCAGTGTTGTAAGAAGGATGTAATTTATTTATCAGCTACATTATGAAAGAGAACCAGTGTTGTAAGAAGGATGTAGTTTATTTATCGGCTACATTATGAGAGAGAACCAGTGTTGTAAGAAGGATGTAGTTTATTTATCGGCTACGTTATGAAAGAGAACCAGTGTTGTAAGAAGGATGTAGTTTATTTATCAGCTACATTATGAAAGAGAACCAGTGTTGTAAGAAGGATGTAGTTTATTTATCGGCTACGTTATGAAAGAGAACCAGTGTTGTAAGAAGGATGTAGTTTATTTATCAGCTACATTATGAAAGAGAACCAGTGTTGTAAGAAGGATGTAGTTTATTTATCAGCTACGTTATGAAAGAGAACCAATGTTGTAAGAAGGATGTAGTTTATTTATCGGCTACGTTATGAAAGAGAACCAGTGTTGTAAGAAGAATGTAGTTTATTTATCAGCTACGTTATGAAAGAGAACCAGTGTTGTAAGAAGGATGTAGTTTATTTATCGGCTACGTTATGAAAGAGAACCAGTGTTGTAAGAAGGATGTAGTTTATTTATCAGCTACGTTATGAAAGAGAACCAGTGTTGTAAGAAGGATGTAGTTTATTTATCAGCTACATTATGAAAGAGAACCAGTGTTGTAAGAAGGATGTAGTTTATTTATCGGCTACGTTATAAAAGAGAACCAGTGTTGTAAGAAGGATGTAGTTTATTTATCAGCTACATTATGAGAGAGAACCAGTGTTGTAAGAAGGATGTAGTTTATTTATCAGCTACATTATGAGAGAGAACCAGTGTTGTAAGAAGGATGTAGTTTATTTATCAGCTACATTATGAAAGAGAACCAGTGTTGTAAGAAGGATGAGTTGATCGTGACCCAAAGTACGGTAGTAAGTGGAAGATGCGTGACCTTCATGCTAAGAGCTGAGGAGCACAGGCCACATTTGAAAGCGCACGCAGAGGTAAATGCAGATCTCTTTTGCATGGAAAATGGCGAGTCAGTGTAAATCAGTTTGACTTTTTCTTATCGGAGATCAAAACGCAGCATCGGTTGGGACACCTCGGTTTTGAGGCATCATTAAGCTTCCCTGACTTCCATGTGATTCCATCCATCCATTTTCTATGCCGCTTTTCCTCATTAGGAGACTTCCGTGTGATTAGAAAGAAAAATCAAATCAGTCCTCCATTTAATGAGTCGCCTCCACTTCTCATCCCATCAGTCCAACTCATGACTCCATCTAATTCTCGCGGAGACCTTGAAAAAATGCCAGTGCTTTTATTCTCTGCGCCATACGGCAGAAACCAATCAATAACGGCCTTTTTCTTGGAATTCAAGTCACAGCACCTCCCTAATTGTTGTCTCTTCCTCCTTCCATCACCCCCACTCCTCCTCTTCATCTATCCATCTTTTCTCTCCTTCCACTTCAGCGGGATGCCGGTCACGCACACATTTTCTCTCCTCGCCGCGGCGCTGCTGGTGGGAGCAGACACTAAGCGCGTCCCTGTCCGCTCTAAATCGGATTGATTAACGCCGCCGCTGTGTCTCCCGGGGACCACGCCGCCCGCCCCCACCCCTCCTTCCAGGGAAGGCCGTACACTCGTGGGGGCTGGGGTAATTGGTGGTCGGGCAGCCGTGGCAGCTCAGCCCCTAATAGGTCCGAGCCCTCAACGGCGCCGTACGATCACAATAAAGGCGGGAAAACCAGCGTCGGTCAAATGGGCCCATCGCATATCAGCAGCACCCCAAAAACAAACGAGGACGCTCAGGCGTGCACACGGGACTGATTTGATACAACACACTCTGCTCTTTGCCGGGGAAGGGACGGAGCCATTCCCCCGGGAACGACTAATAGGATTTTGGAGGAGTAAAGCAGTAAAGAGATTCTGACATCTCGTACATCCGACATCTGCCTGCATGCTTGAACGCCGACGTTCCCCTGACACCCGCCTGCAGCCTCCACGGCGTAGCAGCCGTGCACCGTGGCTTTCTCTTCAAACCTCAGATACGTTTGACATTATCGCTATGACCTCATCCCTAATTATCGCTGGGGTCGTCATCGTGTTCCCCTTTTTAACCCCCCCTGTTCTTCCCTGCATGGAAGTATTCATTACATTACACTACATTAGGAACAGGCTTTCTATGCGCTAATTACTGCATGTTAGCTCTCAATAGCGGGCCGGGTGGGGAGGCTGTCATTGTAATGCAGACCTACTAACATGTACATACATATGTTGTACCCAACGTGTACCAATTGACGCTTTGTCCTGCTTTCAGTTTCCAGTTGAGTCTGTTGGGTCCAGATCAATGATGGTGTTATTGCTTCTCTAGTATTTCTGCAAAGCCAAGCCAAGCATTGCTATTAATTGATGTGGCCTTTCCAATTGTGCTGCTATGGAAAAAGGACAGGTTGTTATTTATGAGCGGTTATGCTTGACTTTCTTACATTTAGCTAGCCCCAGTGGCTGGCTGGAGATGTGACATTTCAGGCTGCTTTTTTTTTCAAGTTCATGATGAATTCATGGCTGCGGAGCTTGCTATCGTATGTTCTTCATGTACGTCTTGGCATTTAAAGCACGCTTTTGGACCACAATGCACCAGCTTCCTTGTGTGAGACGTTCCAAGTAAATAGGATGGTATCGGCTGAACAGGAACAGTTATCGCCTGATTCCGGTTTGTGTCGTATTTAGAGAGCTCCAGCTTCTGGAGGTCAGACCTTTAAAAATGTTCATCGGCGTGTGAAGGAGGCTGGCCTCTGGTGCTTCTTTTGCACTCCCTTCCGCTGATTAAAAGCTCGCCAGACTTTTTTATTCTCGTCTAGGGCTCATTTCTGGCCGCGGTCGCGACTCTTGGGCCGGACCGTCAGCCACTGCTTGGTTCCTTGGAACGGGCAGGAGGAGACTACGGGCGTGAAGGCAGCAAGGAAAGGCCAATGATGGGGATCATTGTCAGCAGCCCGGCACGATGATCGTGACAGGCCGTGAGGCTTCTGTCGCTTGACCCCAAAGCTGCTTCTGCTTGATCCCCTGCCGCAGGGAAAATGGGGGGAGGGACAATAGAGAAGACTACACCGTCTCTACTTTTCATTTGGGGGGCTGTGAACATCTCAGTATTGTTCTTCGTGGATTTCTCCGAACACACCACTTTGATGCACACAATGTTCCTGCAAAGCAAAGCTTTCGGCTTCAGGAGGAAAACATTTCACCGTTTCAGTAAGGACGTACTGGCCTATATAGATATAGATATAGTAGATATAGATAAGAAAGGAAAGAAAAAGTAATTTTACCAGAAAGTCCAAATGTTATGCAAATGTTATGTTATGTCACAACTTGAAGTGGTGAAGAACATTTTAAAACACAACAGAAATTACATTTAATTTATTTATCATTTCACCAGAATAAATCCAAAATATTACAAGAAAGAGAAAGGTTGTATTTTAACATGAACAAAGTTGCGGTTCTACAAGAACAAGAACGTGGTAATCTTGTTCTTCACTACCTTCACTACATCCATAAACCTCCTCTTTGGTCTTCCTCTACGCCTTCAACCTGACAGCATCCTTCTACCAATATATTCACTATCTCTCCTCTGGACATGTCCCAACTATCTCAGTCTGGCCTCTCTGACTTTATCTCCAAACCCTCTAACATGTAATGTCCCTCTGATGTACTCTTTCCTGATCCTATCCATCCTAGCCACTCCCAATGAGAACCTCAGCATCCTCATTTCTGCTACCTCCAGTTCTGCTTCCTGTCTCAGCCGTTAATATGATAATAATAATATCAGGAGCACAGTGTTGGAATATTCAAGGAAACTATAAAGGTGTAATATTATGAAATGTACTGTATTTTAGGAAAACTAATTTAATTTTAATTGTCAATACTAATATGAAATCTGTTCTGTGTTCTGTATCTGGGTTGCTGCAAAATATCTTCCTTTCATGTGTGAGCATGTGACCCTCACTGGATGAGAAAAAGTATGGACACCCCTTGCTGGACTGTTGAAAAGACCGCCACATTTTTACATAACAATTTCACACAGAATGCTGCACCTAGCTATTAGCATGTTAACATTGCAAAGCAGCTATCCTGCTAGGTGCTAGCTTAAACATGGCATTTTGCACAGACACTTTGAGATTTAGCACTTTAGCAAGATGCTGTCACAATGTAACCACGCAGGATGCTGGTTGATTAGTGTGCTAACCTGTTAGCACATGGGTTGCAAAGGCAAAGCCCGGAAGCCACCAGTTTGGTGTTAAAGAGGTTGCCAGACGTTGTCTCCCCAAGTCAATTGCGGTCATCCCTCACAATAACACTACCTTGCTATATTCAGAAAAAGATATTGAAAAATGAAAGACTTAACAATGATCAAGTACATATAGTGGTGTTATTTCCTGTCTTTAGGGCTCTAATCACGTTCAAGAGTGTATTTAGAAGGTGGTACAAAGGCTTTCTATGTTTATTTCACCTTACTATGTCCACTATATTGAGCAATAAGAAGGTAAAGGTGACTATAGGGTTGTTATTTCCTGTCTGACAGCTCTAATCATGTTCAAGAGTGTGTTTAGAAGGTGGTACAAGGGCTTTCTATGTTTATTTCACCTTTTTATGTCTACTATATTGGACAATAGGAAGGTAAAGGTGACTATAGGGTTGTTGTTTCCTGTCTGACAGCTCTAATCATGTTCAAGAGTGTGTTTAGAAGGTGGTACAAAGGCTTTCTATGTTTATTTCACCTTTTTATGTCTACTATATTGGACAATAGGAAGGTAAAGGTGACTATAGGGTTGTTATTTCCTGTCTGACAGCTCTAATCATGTTCAAGAGTGTGTTTAGAAGGTGGTACAAAGGCTTTCTATGTTTATTTCACCTTTTTATGTCTACTATATTGGACAATAGGAAGGTAAAGGTGACTATAGGGTTGTTATTTCCTGTGTAGAGGGCTCTAATGCTCAATTAGAGCATGTATTTAGAGTGTATTAAGAAGGTGGTGCACACGCTTTCTATGCTATAACTACAAAAATATTCAATTTATTTATAAGGAATCCCATTAAATTCATGTATTGCATTTGGGTGTGGAACCAATGAACCACCATAATGAAGGGATTAACTTACAGCTTTTCTTCCCGTCACTCACACGCACCACTGACCTGTTGTATTCATGGTTGACGTCTGTGTTTCGGAAAGAAAAGTCTCACGCTGGAGCCAGGTCTCTTAAAGTCAGGGCTGGGAATGTTGAGGGTGAAATGGAGTAGCGTGTTCCTCCTGCCTCCATCTTCATGTAGCAGTCAGAGGTGTCCTGCTTCCATTATGCAGGTTGACAAGGAGGCGTCCCTAATTGGCATGTACAGTAAATGCTACCATTTGACCATGACACTCAGGACCTCCAGGTGTCAAGGCGCTGATTAGAAAGTCTCTAATTGGATGTACTTGGAAACCTTTGAGGGCAGAGGAGAAGAATTAATTGGATGAAATGACTGAGGTGAGCTTCCAACAAGTTATGGCGAGTCTTTTATATTCTATTCTTATTCTCCTGTTAGACAGTCAAAGCTGCCTTTATCTATCATTTGCTTTTCCATGCACACGTGCGTTGCTGCAACTGTGGTACAATACTGCTGATACCTTAAGTACACCTCTGCTGTTCCTGATACCTTAGGTACACCTCTGCTGTTCCTGATACCTCAGGTACACCTCTGCTGTTCCTGATACCTTAGGTACACCTCTGCTGTTCCTGATACCTTAGGAACACCTCTGCTGTTCCTGATACCTTAGGAACACCTCTGCTGTTCCTGATAACTTAGGTACACCTCTGCTGTTCCTGCTAACCTAGGCACACCTCTGCTGTTCCTGATACCTTAGGTACACCTCTGCTGTTCGTGATACCTTAGGAACACCTCTGCTGTTCCTGATACCTTAGGTACACCTCTGCTGTTCCTGATACCTTAGGAACACCTCTGCTGTCCCTGATACCTTAGGAACACCTCTGCTGTTCCTGATAACTTAGGAACACCTCTGCTGTTCCTGATACCTTACGAACACCTCTGCTGTTCCTGATACCTTGGGAACACCTCTGTTGTCCCTGATACCTTAGGTACACCTCTGCTGTTACTGATACCTTAGGAACACCTCTGCTGTTCCTGATACCTTAGGTACACCTCTGCTGTTCCTGCTACCTTAGGTACACCTCTGCTGTTCCTGATACCTTAGGGACAACTCTGTTGTTCCTGATACCTGAGGAACACCTCTGCTGTTACTGATACCTTAGGAACACCTCTGCTGTTCCTGATACCTTAGGAACACCTCTGCTGTTCCTGATACCTTAGGTACACCTCTGCTGTTCCTGATACCTCAGGTACACCTCTGCTGTTCCTGATACCTTAGGTACACCTCTGCTGTTCCTGATACCTTAGGAACACCTCTGCTGTTCCTGATACCTTAGGAACACCTCTGCTGTTCCTGATAACTTAGGTACACCTCTGCTGTTCCTGCTAACCTAGGCACACCTCTGCTGTTCCTGATACCTTAGGTACACCTCTGCTGTTCGTGATACCTTAGGAACACCTCTGCTGTTCCTGATACCTTAGGTACACCTCTGCTGTTCCTGATACCTTAGGAACACCTCTGCTGTCCCTGATACCTTAGGAACACCTCTGCTGTTCCTGATAACTTAGGAACACCTCTGCTGTTCCTGATACCTTACGAACACCTCTGCTGTTCCTGATACCTTGGGAACACCTCTGTTGTCCCTGATACCTTAGGTACACCTCTGCTGTTACTGATACCTTAGGAACACCTCTGCTGTTCCTGATACCTTAGGTACACCTCTGCTGTTCCTGCTACCTTAGGTACACCTCTGCTGTTCCTGATACCTTAGGGACAACTCTGTTGTTCCTGATACCTGAGGAACACCTCTGCTGTTACTGATACCTTAGGAACACCTCTGCTGTTCCTGATACCTTAGGAACACCTCTGCTGTTCCTGATAACTTAGGAACACCTCTGCTGTTCCTGATACCTTAGGAACACCTCTGCTGTTCCTGATACCTTAGGTACACCTCTGCTGTTCCTGCTACCTTAGGTACACCTCTGCTGTTCCTGATACCTTAGGGACACCTCTGTTGTTCCTGATACCCGAGGAACACCTCTGCTGTTACTGATACCTTAGGAACACCTCTGCTGTTCCTGATACCTTAGGAACACCTCTGCTGTTCCTGATAACTTAGGAACACCTCTGCTGTTCCTGATACCTTAGGAACACCTCTGCTGTTCCTGATACCTTAGGTACACCTCTGCTGTTCCTGCTACCTTAGGTACACCTCTGCTGTTCCTGATACCTTAGGGACCCCTCTGTTGTTCCTGATACCCGAGGAACACCTCTGCTGTTACTGATACCTTAGGAACACCTCTGCTGTTCCTGATACCCTAGGAACACTTCTGCTGTTCCTGATAACTTAGGAACACCTCTGCTGTTCCTGATACCTTAGGTACACCTCTGCTGTTCCTGATACCTTAGGTACACCTCTGCTGTTCCTGATACCTTAGGTACACCTCTGCTGTCCCTGATACCTCAGGTACACCTCTGCTGTTCCTGATACCTTAGGTACACCTCTGCTGTTCCTGCAACCTTAGGAACACTTCTGCTGTTCCTGATACCTTAGGTACACCTCTGCTGTTCCTGATACCTCAGGTACACCTCTGCTGTTCCTGATACCTTAGGTACACCTCTGCTGTTCCTGCTACCTTAGGAACACTTCTGCTGTTCCTGATACCTTAGGTACACCTCTGCTGTTCCTGATACCTCAGGTACACCTCTGCTGTTCCTGATACCTTAGGTACACCTCTGCTGTACCTGATACCTTAGGTACACCTCTGCTGTTCCTGATACCTCAGGAACACCTCTGCTGTTCCTGATACCTTAGGTACACCTCTGCTGTTCCTGCTACCTTAGGTACACCTCTGCTGTACCTGATACCTCAGGAACACCTCTGCTGTTCCTGATACCTCAGGTACACCTCTGCTGTTCCTGATACCTTAGGTACACCTCTGCTGTTCCTGCTACCTTAGGTACACCTCTGCTGTTCCTGCTACCTTAGGTACACCTCTGCTGTACCTGATACCTTAGGAACACCTCTGCTGTCCCTGATACCTTAGGAACACCTCTGCTGTTCCTGATACCTTAGGTACACCTCTGCTGTTCCTGCTACCTTAGGTACACCTCTGCTGTTCCTGATACCTCAGGAACACCTCTGCTGTTCCTGATACCTTAGGTACAGCTCTGCTGTTCCTGATACCTTAGGAACACCTCTGCTGTTCCTGATACCTTAGGTACACCTCTGCTGTTCCTGATACCTTAGGTACACCTCTGATGGTCCTGATACCTTAGGTATCAGGTGTTTGTTTGCCTTCTAAATAAGTTGAAATGTCTGGAACGGATTTGGATGAAATGTTCTCAGGAAGTGGGGTGTGGAAGAAGTTATTCCATTTTGGGGGTGATCCGGATCACCATCTAGATCTAGGACTTTTGAAAGGATTCTTTCACATTGCGCAATAGAACCATTTTGCACGTAAGGCCACAAAATATAGTCAGGACAGTTGGAAAGCCAGAGACCAAGGTTCCAACAGGTTTTACGGAATATCAAAGCAATGTAGGACGATTCTTTTGTGACACTATGAGGGAACAATGGTGTTTCTTCACTCGGGTGTGTTTTGTGTTTGGAAAACTTTTGGAAATCTACATACAGTTACTTGGATTGGATATCATGCATGATACTGCATGGTACTGTACTGATACTGCATGATACTGTGCTGATACTGTGCTGATACTGTACTGATACTGTATGAGCGACGTCTGCACATCATCTTATTGCTTCAATGCAACAAAAGATCTCAGCACAGATTGCATTTTAAAGAAAACGGGATGCATTCATTCATTCATTTTATACCGATTATCCTCACAAGGGTCGCGGGCATGCTGGAGACTATCCCAGCTGACTTGGGCCGAGAGGTGGGATACCATTCATACCTGAAGAGTCGCCAATGAAGCTAACATGCCCAAAGGCAGACGCCAAGCCAATATAATATCATATAAACACCGATTCCTCCACTGGATAGCGGGATAAATGTACGGTAAGGATGGACGATGAAGCACGGAGCTTCCAAGGATGCAGGGTTAGCATCATTAGAATGCTGTGTGAGCCACAAAAGTTATCTTTCACTTTGAAAGCAAAAGCTTTACATGCACAGCCTCGCTCGAAATAATGACTTTTTAAAAAGACATACACCTGCGCCCGGCACAACATATACATCTAGATATAGAGATATATATTTCACATCCGCACCCACACACCCCATCTTCTCTTCCCCTCCAACAAGCTTTCCACCTCCAATTGTTAAGGCTGAGTCTCGGCGGAGACATGTCAGAGCATTTTGTTGGGCTTTAATAAGGCGGCCGCCTTATTAAAGCTAGGAGGCAGGCTAGAAGGAAGGCTAGGAGGAAGGCTAGGCGGCGGGCCGTGTCTCATTCAACCTGTTGCCACAGACACATAATGAGTTCACTCACGATGCCAACATGTTAGCGCTGATGTCATCAAAAGTGTGTGGGCGCTACAGCGCTAGGCCAAATGACCAAGCGGCTATAAATATTCTTATCAGCGCTCCGTGCTCGGCGGTGGAAAGGCTAAAGTCAATTATGTATCCATTGCAAAGGTCGTGGGCATCAACACCTAAGGAAGGATTGGAAATATAAGCAACATTTCTTCATCCAGCTCTTTCACACATCTTTTATTTTGGACTTCTTCTTCCACTCCGTACTTCCTCCACACATGGCCTGACTTCCTGCAGAAGGCGGGGCAAGGAGGCACACCCTCAGCTGCTTGCCACCGGCTAGCAGTAGCCTACCCGGAATCATCTCCCGGTCAAACTATTACTGAGAGCTAAAAACAGCATATGAAACCCATTTGAGGTGAAAGGTTTTGTGTTTACAAAGCAAAATACGGATGCTAACTAAGTTTAGCCTCCTCCGTAGCTGGGAGGGGCAGGCAGACTTCCCTGTATCGCTCTGGCCCTGCCCCAAACTGCAGTCTTCTTCCATTGGCTGATCAGGGCATGCACTAGGGTCTCGCCAAGAAACGCAGCTTTCTGATTGGATGTTTTCATTTCTCCCCAATACTAATATTTTAAAGTATTTGTTCAATTCATTATTCCAAAAAAAGTCATTATTTATGCCATTCCAAATACCATATTTGGGGTTGGGCCCACTACACTACACTGTGCTGTGTATTATTATATTATTTTACAGGAAATATCTGTCATCAAATATATAGCTGTTATTTTTATGTATATTTTTATTTGTATGTATATTTCTGTGTATACATATGAATGTATAATTGTATAAGGATGACTACTAGAGTCTGTTTGACATTGAATGTTGATCCTGAATCAGGTAGATGATGGAGATGAGTTGGATACTCATTATAAAACGAGTAACGGCTTTTTGCCGGATACAAGTATGAAAAGAGTACATCTCGCCATTATCCGTATTTGTTTTTAAAGAAAATGCACATGATGTATTTTCACACCATGCTCTGTGATTGGCCAGTCACACACAGCGACCGCCTCTTCTGAGTCGGCTGCAGTCAGAGAGGAGCACAGTGGTGCCTCATTCACGTAAACGGTGCATTTGGCAAGGAGAATACGGCTCAGCGTTTGATCGCCTCTATTTGGGTTTCTATCTAAAGTTCCTTGGTAAAATGGTTCCCTAACTTGCGGGGTGCACAGCGCTGCAGACACTCAACAACTTAATCGGGGCAGCATGAGTGCCAGCCAATCATAGGGCACATATAAACAAACAACCATTCACACTCACATTCATACCTATGGACAATTTGGAGTCGCCAATTAACCTAGCATGTTTTTGGAATGTGGGAGGAAACCGGAGTACCCGGAGAAAACCCACGCATGCACGGGGAGAACATGCAAACTCCACACAGAGATGGCCGAGGGTGGAATTGAACCCTGGTCTCCTAGCTGTGAGGTCTGAGCGCTAACCAAAATAGAGAATAAAAATGATAAATAAAAATAAAGTAATTGATGATGATAATGATGATACTACTATAATACTTAATATATAATAATAATTTATGTACAATATAATTTTGAATAATTTAGATCTTTTAGCTATTTTAGATAATTTATTTTAGATAATAATAAATATATACATACATACCTACACACACACACATATATACAAATATAGCCATATACATACTTCAGGGAGAAGGCTCCGCAAGGGCAGCGGGGTACAACCCGTGCCCACACCAAGGGCAGGGCCAAAGCCTCCTATGCCCACACCCCACGGTCCCACACAGTAGCCTAGCCAGAGCACCCAGGGCAAACCCCGGCCCACCCCCAGAGGCGAGGGAGGCCGCGGAGGAACCAGCGCCACCGGGCGCTGACAAGCCCCCCCCAGTAGCAGTAGGCGCCCACCACCCACCTGATGCAGCACCCCGTCAACCCACCACCCTGAGGGACGGCATGCACCACTCCCGGGACAACCACCAATCCCCAGAGCCGGACAGCCCCCCACCAACCCTCACCAGAACCTCCAGGGGGTCAACCCAGCAAGAAGGGACAGAGATACACGGCGACCCAGACGCCCACCCCCAGACGCCAGGAAAACCAGGCGACCAAGACCATGCCCCAAGCCAGAGGAACGAGACCACCAGGGGCAGAGACAGGCACACTCAGCCCTTAGAGAATTAGATTAAGAGATGAATTATTGGAGCCCATATAGATAAGAGATGGATTATTGGAGCCCATATAGATAAGAGATGAATTATTGGAGCCCATATAGATAAGAGATGAATTATTGGAGCCCATATAGATTGAAATTCTGACAGTTGTTCTTTGGATTCAGCAGACATTCTCTCAATTGCTATGTGATCTAACAGAAGATTTTTGTAAAAGGCTATGTTCAGTTTTGGGGGGATTTTCAATTGATAAGAATGGTTTTCTTGGCGATGCTTAACGCTGTGATGAGGAGTTGTGTGTGATTTGTTTCTACGTTGACTGTAGAAAGATCACCCAACAAGCATAATACAGGTGAGGAAGGAATCAAGGTCCCAAGTGCCAAAGAAAGGTCTTCGCACACTGCTTGCCAGAAACTATTAATGGGGGCACAAGCCCACATGGAGTGTAAAAAATCATCTACTACATGATCTGGGCAGTGTACACAGATGCTAGAGTCGGTTAGACCCATTTTAAACATTCTCTGTCCTGTGTAGTGTACTCTATGAAGGGCTTTGAACTGAACCAACTGTAGGTTGGGATCTTTTATTAGACGGGAAGAATTAAGGCTTATTTGCTTCCAGAACTCAGGGTCACAGCTTGTAGATAAATCTAGGTTCCATTTGGAGACTGGAACCCCAACGGTGTTGTCACACTTTGACAATAGAATGTACAGCTTGGATAATGTTTGGGGAGCGGATACGTTTAAGAATTGGTCAATGGTGGGATAGCTTTCCCAAGATATGTTACTGAAAGTAGCTCTAATTATGGATTTAATTTGTGAGTATTCAATAAATGTATTCTGGCTTAACCCATACTGTGTAACAAGGTAAGTGAATGACACAAATTTTTTTCCCCCTTATGATATTTTCCATGAAACTTATTCCTTTTTCATGCCATGTTGTAAAATCCAAGGTTTTTTTTTAAGCAATATATCAGGGTTATTCCAGATTGGAGTGTACTGGCAAGGAGTGAGCGAGGACCGAATTATTTTCAAAAATTCCCACCAAGCTGTCAGAGTGGTTTTAATATTTATGCTTTTAAAACAAAAGGATTTGACTTATGAAAGGTAAGTTAAAGATGGGGATTTATTGACTAAATGATTCTTCAATGTCTAGCCATAACTGATCCAAGGGGTTAGGTTTTATCCATTTTAAGATATACTGTAGCCTATTTGCCCGGAAGTAATTGGAGAAATTTGGCACTTCTAAGCCCCCACATTCTTTAGATCTTTGTAATGTTTTTAGGCTTATTCATGCTGGCTTATTTTTCCAAAGAAATGTATTTATATATGAATCTAATGACTTAAACCAAGTTATACATGGTTTGGTTGGGATCATAGAGAACAGATAATTGATCCTTGGTAATATCATCATTTTCACAGTGGATACTCTGCCCATAAGAGAGATCGGCAAAGTTTTCCAACGTTCAAGATCATCCTCAATTGATTTCAACAGTGGGGTATAATTCAAGCTGATCAGGTGTAACAGATTGGAGGAAATGTTGCTACCCAAATACCTGATATTCCCTGAACGCAGTGGTATAGAAGGGGTGCTCTGGAAAACCAAATTAATGGGCAATACTGTGGATTTAGACCAGTTAATAGAGTAGTCCGAAAAGGTGCTAAAGAATGTGAGTTTTTTAGGAAGAGTAACACATCATCAGCATAAAGGCTTATCTTATGATGAACATTCGTTGTGTGTATCCCTTTAATATTTACATGTTGTCGAATTGCAGCTTATAGCAGATTATTTTAAGATCTGCATTATTAAGTGAAATTGCACAATAACTGGAAGGTAATGTTGGGTCCTTTTCTGGTTTTAGCGGTAGAAAATGAATGAATGAATGAACTTGTGTCATGCCTGTCATTGCCTACCCCGCCTTCACCTTGGAGACCCCGCCTCCTGCCTGATTGTGTTCAGGTGTCCCTCATCACCTGATTTCCGGCCTACTATTTATTGCCTCGGATTCCTCCTGTCTGGTGCAAGTTCGTTGTACTCTCATGTCTCGTCCTAGCATTCCTTGTTATCGCCTCGCCTGGTTTTCGACCCTTGCCTGCCTTTCGACCTCTCAGATGTTTGCATCCTGCGGCCAGCCAGTACTACGCTCACCTGTCCGCATCGCTATGACGACCAAAGGTTGCTGGAGAAACAAAAGTCCAATCAATGCTTGCAAGCAACTCAACATCAGCAACATCAACAGCAACATCAAGACCACGTCACAGTGCTGCCTGTCACCTAGGAGGAGGAGGACGTATCTCACACCTTCACAAAGACGACACCTCAATTATTTACTCCATGGAAAAGATCATTAATGAGGAATAGCCAGTTTGTGTGTGTGTGTGTGTGTTGAAAAGGGAGGGGCACAGGTTGAGTGGAGACGATCTCATCTAAAGTCCATGAAAGATTCAAGAGGAAGAAGACAGGAATGACAATGCCAAGCGAGTCTCCGGGTTTATGGACATCCTCTTCATTCACCAATACTCCAACCTTTCACACATCCAACCCGCCCTGCAGCCGTCCACGCTACACCTGGACGGAAACCTCTCGTCCTGCTACACAACACACAGAATAAAAGACAATTGCTTTTGGATCTTACTGCCTGTTTTCCCACCGTAGATGCTAAATTCATCCCCCAAGTAGCAGCCTGCGCTTTTCAAGGAGTTTTCAATGTAAAATGAGTCCACTTTGTGCTGCGTTGTCACGTGATTCCATCTCCCGTCTGTGTTCAAGTATGGAAGGCGGTGAAGCGATGAAGAAGAAGGCGGCAGTCTGCTGTCACTTGATGACGCAGTCAAGCATCAAACGCTGCCATAGCCTGACTTCTTCTTCTTCTTCTACTTCTTCTTCTAATCCCCAGGACGTCACTCTTCTCCTCCACATGTCACAATCTCACCCCCCCCAGCAGAGCGAGGGCTTAGTACGCTAAGCGTCTCCAGATGGAAGCGTCCAAGCCTTTTGCCAGACATTTGTAGGCCACTTGTTTATTTATTAGCATCACAGTCGCATTTCCTCGGAGGCCGCTAGCCAGCTGTTGCGTGCCGGCTTTGTTCACCAAAACACGGAGAATTCATATCCCCTAAATCGCTCGGCTGTCAATCACATATTCGTACCTTTTCACTTTCTGCCAATGACTAAGATACTCCTACGACTCTGAATGGAGCTCAAGTCATCACACACATGATACTCAGCTCCTGTTCTCATCTAAAGCGCCGCCACTCTAACCTGATTTCCTTCCTGACCATCTTCTATATTCCTGGAGAGGATCTGCTGAGGTCATCTGCCGGAAAAACAGACAGCTGTAAATGTTAAACAAGGTCGTGTTTACTGTGGAAACCAGCCTGGAAAACCCACACTGAGGATCCAAGCAAAACGAGGAATTCCTCACCGCCTCCTTCCACTGACTCAAAGCCAGACCGGCCTCACCCACCACAGCCTTCTCACCCCCCCCCCCCCCCACCACCTTTCTATCAGCCCCGCCACCTTCTAAAAATACCATTTTACCAGAGGAAAGCAAATAACACCAGCAAAAAAGTTGTCATGTAGGATTAATAACCTCTTTATTACCAACCATCCATGTTATTTGTAGTCATAAATTCTAAGTAACCAACAATGAAGAAAGTTGGCATTTTTGAAAAATGTCAGAAATACCCAACAACAACGGGAAAGTGAAAATATGTAAATAAATAAGGAAACAAGGAAAAAGAATGTCGTTTTAGTTTCATAAACTGGAAATATGAATTAAAAATTGGTTATTTTGACTTGGAATATTGGAAAAAAACATTGAATAAAGTTGTCATTTTTGGAATATTAGGTTTAGGAACAAGCTGGAAACAAAATATTATGAAAATAAAATCATAACATTTCCAAAAGAAAATGTAGGTCCAATATTGGTTTCTTTGCCCATAACCAATATGCCGATATTGTCAAAGTCACAAATTCCAATACCGATAACATCATATATACCTCGCATATATCGGACTCGGATATATCGGAAATTCGCTCACAACGGACAGATAAAAAAGAACCAATTTTTCTGTAATGCATTTCCAATAAAAATTCATTGCATATATCGGATTTTTTATAACGGATTTCGCCTATTTCGGACAAAATCTCCAGTCCCGTTCCAATTTCCCTCGCATATATCGGATGGCCGCATCGTGTCTTTCTCCTGGCTCCAGATTTAGGACAAATATAAAAGTGAGTGACGTCAATAATACTAGCACAGCAGTGAATGAGATCTTAACCTCACTATTGGAAATAACGTAGGCCTGACGGGCGTAACAGGGCCTAGCTTAATTAACAATTTGTTATGCTCAGAGTCCAATAAAGTTAAATTCTCATTACCTTACGTCTCTTTTCATTGCCCAGTCCAGGTACATTGGAAACATAGTCAAGGAAGTGCCTTTTTATAACGGATAAAATCCAATTTACGCATATACCGGATATGAATCCGATATATGCATAAAACGGACATTTTCCGGTATACGCATATAACGGATTTCGCTTATATCGGACAAAACCAGTGGGAACAATTGAATCCGATATATCCGAGGTTTACTGTATTTTTAATGAGCAGTGTTTCTCAATTATTGTCGGTCATGCCCCCCCCAACCCCGGGCCCCCCAGGACAATCTTTTTTTAGTGCCACACCAATCTGAAATACTAGAGGAAGTGATAACATGTATTCATGTATCTGGATGGAGGGGTACAGTATCCGACTTAAACTGAAAGCAGGGAAATGGAGAGCAAAATGGAGAGCATACCAGCATATTCAGGAGTCAAATTGCATGCTCAGTACAATAAATGTCTACATTGTGGTAGGTCTGCATTCAGGATCACTCAGGATCTGTACAAACTGGATCTCTTCCTGATTCCCAGAGTGCTTTGCTGTACTTTGTTGTAAATGGCGAATAAATTAGATCTCACATAGTTGTTGGTTCATTCATTCATTTTCTACCGCTTATCCTCACGAGGGTCGCGGGGGTGCTGGAGCCTATCCCAGCTGTCTTCGGGCGAGAGGCGGGGTACACCCTGGACTGGTGGCCAGCCAATCACAGGGCACATATAGACAAACAACCATTCACACTCACATTCATACCTATGGACAATTTGGAGTCGCTAATTAACCTAGCATGTTTTTGGAATGTGGGAGGAAACCGGAGTACCCGGAGAAAACCCACGCATGCACGGGGAGAACATGCAAACTCCACACAGAGATGCCGAGGATGGAATTGAGCTCGGGTCTCCTATCTGTGAGGCCTGCGCACAAACCACTCAACCTAGTTGTTAGTTATTTTGCATTATTTGTTAGTAGCAGTAGTCTCGTCTGTTGTCATCTACATATGACATTGCTATGTAATGTTTTAGACACCGTGAGTAAGAATGGTAGAAGGGATATTAACACGCCTGCTGGTGAAAAAAAATAGTGTGTATCATTCAAAAATATGAAATTTGCATAGTGTTTCATCACAAGGCCCTCGTCACTGGAAGGAAAAGTTTTGGACAGCCCAAGATGTTGCACAACACGCTTGGCAAAATGTTGACACAGCCGTGGAATTAGCACACAAGCTAACAGCTAGCCTAGCTTAGCTTAGGTGCGCCGCATCTCTTTGTTGACACACATCATGTGGGGGTTCTCTCACATCTACAAAATATCTTTCTGCTCGTAGAAGTTTTTCTTTTTAATTCCGTCTAATTGCTTCTGATAGACTCCTTCACACACACCACTTGCCCAACACTGACATACACAAGCTTAACTTTCACTTCTACACAAACTGAAGTGTCACTTCCTAGAGGGGTGTGGCCACTGCATATACCCTCCATTGCACACTGCATCCCTCCATTATGGCGGCTAACCACCATGCATGATTCAATGCTAATAAATACAATATTTTCATCATTACGGCTTAGAACAGCTTCATATGACTTTCTAATTATGCTTTTAACACAATTAGAGCCCTCCACACATGAAATAACACCCCATAGCAACAACCCTTATGCTGCAGGCATTCAAACTAGCTAGCACGCTAACAAGCTAGCCAGTTAGCCTCAAACTTTCATTCATTCATTCATTTTCTACCGCTTTTTCCTCACAAGGGTCACAGGGGTGCTGGAGCCTATCCCAGCTGTCTTCGGGCGTGAGGCCGGGTACACCCTGGACTGGTGGCCAGCCAATCACATGGCACATACATATACTAGACAAACAACCATTCACACTTCCATTCATACCTATGGACAATTTGGAGTCACCAATTAACCTAGCATGTTTTTGGAATGTGGGAGGAAATGTGGGAGTACCCGGAGAAACCCACGCATGCACGGGGAGAACATGCAAACTCCACACAGAGATGGCAGAGGGTGGAATCGAACCCTGGTCCTCCTAGCTGTGAGGTCTGCGCGCTAACCACGCCCAGCCTCAAACTTCAGAAGCCAAAAACATGAGCTAATGTCTCAATATTTTTTGTCATGACCGCCACCTTGCATGTGTTTTGGTTAATAATTGGTCAAAGTCTCGCGGCACACAACCATCATTTATTTATTCCTTCCTTTCTGAAGAAGCAGCAAGGTTTCTGTCTACTTTCATTCTGGTCTGGTCCTTTGAACTTCCTCATTGGCATAGCGTACCAACAACCAAGAACCCAATATTGAGTGGTATGAAAAGGTTTGTGGGCCCCCCCCTGATAATTTTCCAGATGTTCCTTTCTCAATGTTTGTTGGGATCATCCATTCCAGGTATTTAGTAGATACTCCTTTAGCAGAAATAAATGCTTCCCATAGCTTCCAATGATTCTGGTTGAAGGTATTTTGGACCATTCCTCTTTCCAAAACATCTCCAGATGAGTCAGGTTTGATGGTTTCCCAGCATGGACAGCCCACTTTAAATCACACCACATATTTTCAATCATATTCAGGTCTGGGGACTGAGATCGACATTCCAGAATGTTGTTCTTGTTTCTCTGCATGAATGCCTTAGTAGAATTGGAGCAGTGTTTAGGGTCATTGTCTTGTTGGAAGTATCCAGCCCCGGTGCAACTTCAACTTTATCACTGATTTTTGAAGACTGTTGCCAACAATCTGCTGATTGTTGACTAAAATCCATGCCAACTTGCACTGGCCACACAGCACCCCAGCATGATGGAACCACCACCAAATGTTACTGTGGGTAGCAAGTGTTTGTTTTGGAATGCTGTGTTCTTCATCCACCATGCATACCGCCCTTTGTTGTGTCCAAATAACTCCATTTTAGTTTCATCAGTCCACAGCACCTTATTCCAAAATGTGCTTTAACATACCTCAAGCGACTCCGTTTGTGGCATGTGATCAGAAAAGGCTTCTTCAGCATGACTCTCCCAGAATAGCTGAATTGTTGAAGGATGCACAGTGACAACATTTGGACCAAGATCATCTTGGAGGTCTTTGGGGCTGGTCTGTGGTTTGACTTTGACTGTTTTTACCATCCTTGGCCTCTGCTTAGCTGAGATGTTCCGGGCTTTAACTAGAACTGTGCCTGTGGTTTTCCATTTCCTTACTATGTTCCTCAGAGTGGAAACTCGTGTATCTTGTGTATCCTTCACCTAAACCATGCTGTTGAACAATCTTTGCTCTCAGGCTGTTTTCAGGCTACCGTGGTGCTACTCTTCAGAGAAGATGCAACTTGCCATTGGCCCCATTAAATACCCTTTCTATCACTTGTGTATGCAGGTCAAGGGTCAATGAGCTTACCAAACACATTTTCCAATAATTAGTGTTGACATAATGATTGCAGACTTTCTGTAAATCCTATAAAGTTCATTTGACTTCACATCTATAACTGTGTTGGTCTGCTATATGATATATTTACCTGGAATGGATGAGCCCAACAGTCATTTACAAAGGAACATCTGGAACATTACCAGGGGTGCCCAAACTTTTTCATACCACTGTAGTACATTTAAATACAATTTGAAAAGCTGTGTAATCACTGAGCACTCCCGTGATAGATTTCCAGATCTTCCAGAATCTGCACCTATTCCAGCTGTATTTTCTTGGATTTGTTCTTCCACCAAAACCCTATTCCACCCATGTCCCGTCTCTGGGCACGCCCACACCGCTGTCATTTGTCACACTGACCAAAGTGCTTCATAACTACGAAGGAACCCCACTCCCTAATTTAGTGGGTATAGGAGTTATAATAAATGAATCAAGTCTATGGAGAGTTAATTGAAAAGTGTTTAGGAGCTACTGGCTGGAGACCCCTGACTTACCGTGTATGAGCTCAGATTGGTAACGTAGCACGACTATTGCGGTGGAGGTCAGAAGAGGGCGCTGCGTGGACGCACGGCGTGTCTGAAATTATTGCACCTTTCCCGGCGAGAGAGTGCTGCTTTTGGCTCCAGCAACAGTTTGGCATATATTTCAAATTAATGTTCACAAAAACAGTCTTGTGTGAAATGAGGAAAATATGTTTCTCTTGCTGGAAATCACCAAATACTATAACATCTGCCTGAGCTTGTTCCCTAAACAGAGGAGCAGTGCTTTGGGGAGGGCAGAGTGTGTATCTGGCCTACAGCCACGCCCATATAAGGAAGCCCGATCCTCCGTGACATCACAAAGGGCCAGTTTTACCACGCCTTCTGAAAGCGAGGGTTTTGAGCCATCCCAAACTTCTTTCAGGGCTCACTTCCAAATACGCAAACCTCATTATCTGAAACTTTGGCATGGTTTAACACCAGAATACAACATTCTAACTATATTTATAGGTCAAAAAGGTGGAAAAAGCATCATAGGTCCCCTTTAACTTAGCTTTGCGTTAGCTTTAACTTAGTTTGGACTGGCTTTAACTCAGCTTTAAGATAACATTAACTTAGTTTAAGCTAGTATGTTTATTCAGCTTGAAGCCAGCTTTAACTTAGTTTAAGCTAGCTGTAACTTAGCTTTTACGATATCGTTAACTTAATTTAAGCTATTTTTATTTAGCTTTAAGCTATCTTTAACTTTGTTTAAGCTAGCTTTAACTTTGCTTTACAATAACGTTAACTTAGTTGAAGATATCTTTATTTAGCTTTAAGCTAGCTTTAACTTAGTGTAACCTAGCTGTAACTTAACTTTAAGATAGCCTTAACTTACTTTAAGCTATCTTTAATTTAGCTTTAAGTTAGCACTAACTTTTTTAACTTAGCTTTGAACTAGTGTTAACTGAGTTTAAGCTAGCTATAATGTTGGAGGGTCAAATGTGTGCTAATTGTCAAGAAGTGCTCTGTTAGACTTTCAGTGTGTAGAGCTTAGGTTTTCATAGGTGTTAGCATACTAGTGAAATAATTGTTGCTGCTGTGGTGTCTACTCAAGCAGGCTAGCACCCAGGATGAATGTTTGTCTTCCAGACACAGCCAGCCATGTCCTTGAAATAAAGTTGTGGGTCATGACTTGGACAGTCGGTGTAGAATATTCCATTGCAGAACCTACAGAGGTCACGTAGGTACAGTATTTTGTAAAACCTCGGATCTTGCACAAACCCCTAGAATAGAGCTGTCTTATCTCGTCTTTGAGCGTGACGTGATGAGAGTAAGACAGGCTGAACATGAAAGCAACCATAACTGTTATGTGAACCAGTTTGACACCCCTGAACTAAACCAAGCTCACATAAAGGAAAAGTAATCCCCGTCTGACAGACACGGAATGGAGCAGGAAGAGTCACCCGGTGGGCTTTTACAGGTACTGCTGGAATTTGTTAGCATCCCGTATACTTGCTAACTAAGAAAAACCAGCATGGCCAAATTGACTGCCGTGGATGACGTTGGTTCCTCATGCTTGATGACGTACTCACCTGGCCGTTCTTCTTGAGGTCGGCCCACATGCTGGTGCCATCCCCCCCTCTCATGAGGACGTGGTAGGTGAAGTAGTAGATGCCAGGCAGGGGGCAGGTGAACTTGCCCGTGCCGGGCTCGTAGTAGTTCCCCACATTGGTCACCACGTCATCAAACTTCAGCACTTCGCTGCCTTCGTGTTGCTTCCGCAGGCCGGCATAGAAGGCGATCTTGGGCGTGTACAAGGAGGGGCCGTAGCCACCGGGTCCGGGACCCGGGGGACCGGGTGGGCCGGGCTTCCCCGGTTCTCCAGGGGGGCCCTTGGGACCCGGGGGACCGGGAAGCCCCGGGCTTCCTCTGAAACCCTGCTTGCCTCGACGGTTGGCCGAGTCCGGGGGCTGGGGAGAGACGCCTGTCAGCTCTCCTTGAGGGGGGGTGAAAGTGTCGCACACCATCTTGCAGCTCCCCAGCATTTCGTAATGCGTGCCCGCTGCCCCGGACCCGCCCCCCTTGGTAGAGTGGACCAACAGGGGGATGGCCACCAGCAGGACCAAGACCATGGCCACGCCCACTCCTGCTCCAATCACGCGCTTCTTGCGGCTTAGCCGGGAGGCGGCCAGCGTGAGGAAGTCCTCCTCCCCCTTCGCTGGGATGGTTGTGCCGGCCAGGCTGAAGTCTGGGTGGAACGTCACTACGTGTGAGGAATACGTGAAGGTTTGCTAGCGTCTTTCCACCTTCCTCTTTCGTACTCGATGTCTGAGCACTGGACACCTAGAAAGGGACGAGAGACTTCCTGACTCCTTGTTTGGTTTGCAGCTGTCAGGTGGGGTCTACAGTATTCCCACTGGAGTTCATCTCATCCACCACATTCCGAAGATGGCGCTCACTTGCCTGTCTAGCGGCTAGACAAATACCTGCTCCTTTGTCCCTCTCCGATCCTTCCCTAGTTTAGTTTGGACGCATGGGATCTGTCTCTGCACTTTTCCATTCAAGATACCGATCGCTTACACCTCACATACAGAAGATCTTTGCTTGAAAGCCATCTGGGGCGTCACGGCAAGGAGGTTCTGCACAGTCTGAGGGTGGGGGGGTGGGGGGGGGGCAGAAAGAGAGCTATGGTAAGGCTTTAGCACCACACGTGTACACGCACACAGGTCACATTATTCAACATGTCCCAAAACTCAATCATTATTCAGTCCGACCCCCGCTCCATCTCTCGCGTCTTCACTTCCTGTGCTCATTACGCACGTCAGCAATTCCTCAGAAATACATCTCATTCCACATCCACCACATCAAGGAATGAAGACGCGCCAAAGACGCATAACGTAGCCTACCATTGTCTGCAAGGGCTTCTATATTATTCATGATAACAACTATTATTATAATGATTAGAAAGTCACTCATAAGATGAAATTATGGAATTGAATATCATAATAATAATGTAATATATGTGATAAATGGTGTAGAAGAAGTGCTACTAATTTCAACATGGCATATGACATAAAACACAAATATACTCACTGGCTTCTTGGCTTGGTCGGCGTGGTCATGGTGCCGATGGAGACTCTCTCCTCACTCCCATTTTCTTCCAAACTTCCACGTCAAAGTCAAACTAAGATCTTCGACTGCAGGACTCCAGCAGCACGCGTGTCAAAACCAAAACAAGAGAAAAAGAAAGCATGGAATGTGGGAGTCAAAAAGTCTCACTCAGCGTCTCTAAACGCCACGGCTTTTATTCTGGCGACTTCCGCAGCTGAGCGAGGTTGCAAGCAAAGCAACAGTTTCCTCACTTGTTGTCTTTTGTGCGCTGCTCCTCTCTCCTCCTCGGCATCCCGCTTCTACTCCCTCCCCCTTCCTCCTCATCCTCATCCTCAGCCTCCTCCTCGCACACACGTTTGACCTTTTCACAAATCAAAAGCATCACCTTTTATTACACATTCCCAACATAAGATAAATATTCACTTTGTTCCATTTCCCAAATATTCACCAGCATCACAGCAGATCATAGCAAGTCCGCGTTAAAATAACCCCTCCCCCGGTGAATGAATGTCGTACCACATGCATAGCAGCAATTGGACGTGACACTTGTCTCTTTTACCTCCCATGTGGTCCACTTTGGTCCAATACAAAAACAGGTCCTGCCAAATACCTAAGTTAACACAAAACACCTTTGTATACTTTACACACATAAAACTACTATAAATGCATAGCAAAGGTGAATAAAAGCGGCGATCAATGACGATTTAAGCCTACTGTTCCGTTCATTGGAGACATGATTGTTGGTGAGCCTGATGCCAGAGACACCACATGGCACGGCGGCAAGACCACACAGTTTTGGTATTTGTTGAATTCATAGCGGTTTCACCTTCTTCATCCCAATCCTGGCACTTGAAACTTTTTCCATTTTGGGTTACTGAGGTGAGGAAACACTACTGAAGGTGTGGGATGAAAAGAACAGGAAACACCCTGGTACACTCTAAAAAGTCATTCAGAGTATCTGTTGACACCACTTGATTTAATACATGAATGCAATGTAAAAAATGTAATTAATTGATTTAGATCAACTTTCTAAGTTGCTAACTTTATTTTTTAAATTATGTTCAAATAATAATGTTGGCTGTTACATGAACTTAATTTAGCATGTCATATACACTCAAATTTTATTGTTGGTAAGCTTAAAACAAAATTCAACTTGCCATGACTTAATAAAATTAGCTTGGTAACATAATATACGCACGCACATATATATAGTATATATATATAAAGTTACTGCTACTTAAAAAGCTGTGTGCATTGTTATTATAATTAAGTAGACAACAAATTAAACTACTTTGAATAAAATGATTAAGTCAGTTGACTTAACATATTTCTTTGAGTTACGAACTTAAAAACTTGTCCCTATGAAAACAATTATTCAGTAAGCATTACTTAAAATAAGCTTTGAGTGAAGAGGAAAAGCTAATTTGTGCAATGCAATATTGTTTGTTGGTTCAAAGCAATTGCAAATTAAGTTGTCATAACTAAGAAAGACTAATGGAAAAACTGTTGCCTTGATTTTTTTTGTTTTTTGTTTTTTATGATGATATTATGTTCATGCTATGCTGATATTAGTTTAGCAAGTCACCACCAGCAAGTCCTGGTGTGTTACAGTTTTACACACAATTTGTGATGCCTGAGACCCAATGACCACAACATATAACCAATGCACCAACTCCATGAACCAAGTCTGCTAAACTATAAGCACAATTCCTGCTTTACACTCAGAATGCAGATCTACAACACACTTTTTTTCAAAACACTACACACAATTCTCTGAGTTTTGGCACAATTTTCATGAAGTAAACTTCTTGTTTTCACAAAGAACACAATGCCACTCAAAACAGTTAAATGAATATTCCTATTATTCACACTGACTCATCACATGGCTAAACACCTGTCACACATTTTTACAATTAGCGGTCTAACAATGAGGGAGGCTGGGCAAAGGGTCAGAAATCCACAAACACACAATCCCCTTCTCCAAGCTATGGAAGATGCATGTGGAGAGATTCCAGAGGATGCTTTCCATGGCTGGATTCGCCATGCTAGGCGATATTTGGCCAGAGAAAACCTTGCATGTGATGTAGATGAGGTGCTGTGGCCTGACCCGAACAGAAGACGTGATGCAGTATAGTCTTTTGCTTTGTTATTGATTGATTTTTTTGTTTGTCCTTAACTGAAGCTGTATACATTTAGATGCAGACCACTGTATGTGGAACTTTGTGTTGGCTGTGATGAACACTTAGTAGATTGTTTTTCTGTGGAAATATATATATATATATTTCTGTGTAATTTTGTGTTCTGAGACAAAAAAATACCCAAAAAACAATTCTAAAATATTTTGCAAGAAGTGTCACACTGAACACAAAAAGGCCCGAGTCATGATGAATATGATGTAATCACATCAGTGTTCAACTGGTTCATATAAATGTTTGTTCATATAGTGGTTTGTGTGTGTTATTTTGAGAAGAATGAAGACTGTTTTGGAGGTAAAGTTTCATTTTGCAGGAGAATTGAAGGGTTTTCAGAAATGTGTGTGTGATTTTTTTGATTTGTGTGCAGAGTTCTGAGAATATGAGGCATCCTTTCACAAAATGTGTTTAAACAATCGAGAAAAACTGTAAGGTAACACGCCAGGAGCAGTGCATGTGTACAGTTGGTGTCAGGTTGGAAACAGGAGAAGCAAAGAATCGCCGGGCAGCCTTCTCTTGCTGTCGCACCTCATTACACGTGAAACGCAGATCACTGTTGATGCCCAACACCGACGCCGCTACCGCTACCACCACTGCCCCCCACCCTTCCACCACCGTGCAGACAAGAGACATGAATAAAGGCTAAATTGACAAACTTGTTGTCAAACAGCACCTTGTTGTTGCTAAGGCGATCCCAGTGAAGGTGGCAGATTGTCACGGTAGCACGGATCAATTAGAGAGGTTTCTGTGCACAAGAAACAGACGGTGGCAGCATTTGGTCCTCCAAGGTAAAAGCCTCTACTTGTCAGTGGTGCGCTGTCAGTCATTTATTCATGTGCCAACTTGTGGAGCAGTAGCTGATATTGAATATGGATCAATAGATCACTCCCCGGGATGTGTACTGTCAGTCGGCAGCGCCCGGAGGCAATGTCTCCACTCACATTTGCATTTGAAGTTGCAAAGAGAAAATGCTCCCGGCCTGAAAGCGGGCAAAGTGTGCGGCCTGCCTGGTTGCTGAAAATAATCAGCAAGGGGTGCGTCAGGGGCTGGACCTCTTTGTGCTTCTCCGGCTGACCGTCTTCTTTATGGCCTCCGTGTGCCACGCATACATATACACACGCTCTCATCACTTACTGGTGACTCTGACACAATGGTGACATACACGCCGCCTCCCTGAATTTCAATGATTACTGCCAAGGAGTGGAGGACAATTTACAGAGAATGAGCTTTTTAGGGCCCTATGAAATATTAACTAAGCTGATGAATATATAAGATGTGAGGCCATCATATCAGCTTCCTGCTGATATACGACACCGTGTTGTGGGATATCATTCATTATTGCAAATGTTTACAGGATTCTTCTTCATTTTACCCAAATGTGACCAAATTGACCAACTTGATGGTATTCCGCTTTGACTTTTCTGACCTTCAAGCTGTGCCCGTGAAGAAGACGGATGAAGGATTTGTTGCTATCGAGGGGATGGGATGGTTGCAGGCTTTCGTCCCACAGGGGACACACAAACCTCACCCTCACATCAAAACAATCATTTCAATTCAATTGTACCAGTGTTACCGGGAGGGGAGGGGCAGTGCTGTACATGTTGGTACATAAAGTAGCAGTAGTACTCCTTTATGGCGGTTCATTGGTTTCACTCCTGACTGAGATATATGACTTTCTGCCAAGCACCATTCCTGATATCTGTAGAATACTTAGCTAGCTGCAGCAGAGATAACCTGTTTACCACCTTCAAAATAAGCTCTTAAACCCCATTAGAGCCCTCTAGACATGACATAACACCCCTATAGTCACCTTTACACTCCGATTACCCAATATACAATAGTATTCAATAATACAATATATTTAAGAGAAAATAAGCCATAAATAAGACGTTGAGCTATACCTTGGCGTGAGTTATGCAACAGTATAATTAAGTACATACAAACAGCTGGTTTACCAACTAATTGATTGAGGAAGTAAGTAAATAAACATTGCCAGTAGAAATAACGCAGTGTATTCAATTAAGAAAATAAAAAGTGAGTCAAAGGTCAGGGGAGTATGGTGTAAGATCATTGACAAAACAAAACAACAAGGCATGGGAACGGATTGGGGAAGTATGTGCTGCTTGTAGAGAAAAGACGATGTCCCATCAGCGGAGATGCCAGCTATCAGCTGTCTGCGTCACGCAAGCTTTGTCAAAGAATGATGGAGAAAGTTATCTTGGGAAACCCTTGGCACAAGAAATACTTGAGGAGAACGGAGGGATCGATCGGGGGAATTCTCTCCACTTCAGGCTTGGACGCTGCAGGAGCACGGAACAGGAGGAACTGCCACGGCGCTCCAAAAACTGCAGTTCTATTCTGTTTGCTACTTTTATAATCCAATACCAATACCTTCTCATAATCGGAGATTAAAGAACAAGTGAAATTGGCTTAACTGACATTAAATTGACTAAAGTGGCCCTTTTGACCTTATTAGGGCGAAGAGAAATTTCATGTTCAACAGTGGAATAGGTGTGTCCCATGACACAGATTCATTAGCTGCCTCCTACATGTTTTTCTGTCTTTGGAAGACCCAGGAAAGAGAAAGACTTGCGTTCATGTCTGGCTTAAGCATCGCAGACTTTTTCTTGTAGCAGCCTTGGAAAGGGCTCAGGCTGACCTGCAGTATTGCAGTAATATCACAGGTCACAGAGCAAACATGGAGGAGCGAGCATGTGTCTGCTAGGATAATAGAAATGTTGGGGTCATAGAACTCCTGTTGACATTGAAAGCCACAGCTACATAGCTACCTAAGCTATGCATTCCTGTGCCAACGGACAGGTGACAGACCTGAATATGTGAATGTGTCCTGGTGCTCAGGGAGCTGAGTGGTCGGGGGGAGGGGGGGCAGACAGGAAGTGATGTTGCGACTTGGGCATCCTTTGAATTTGAGCGATCTGGGTTATGAGTCCTCGTTTCGATTCTGGTTCCTAACGATTCTTGATCCCAGTTCTTTTCAAAGGTGGGGTGATAATACTTAGCTTGGTTTAAATGAGGGTGCTAACCAAGGTTCTTGGATGAAATGTCTGAATGTCTCCATTCATTCATTCGTTCATTTTCTACCGCTTTTTCCTCACAAGGGTCACGGGGGTGCTGGAGCCTATCCCAGCTGTCTTCGGGCGAGAGGCAGGGTACACCCTGGACTGGTGGCCAGCCAATCACAGGGCACATATAGACAAACAACCATTCACATTCATACCTATGGACACCAATCTTTATTTAGTGGAAGTCATGGAGCAAAAGCTCTTGTCTGTGTAGCATTATAGAGTGTGCATAATAGGTGGCTAATAGCCTTTTTCCCACCACAATCAGTGGCTCTATCTGACTTTTTAACCACTGGTAGTCCCACCTGTAATGACCACATTACCCATGCTACCCATGCTGTCGAAAACCTAAGGCTAAAATGCTAAAGCTACTTAGCATTGAGAGACCTCTTTTCTTGAGAAACTTGGGACTGTCAAGTCTCTTCTTCCGGATGGGATTGGGGATCCAACACATATGACTGGATGTTAAAAGTCACATTTTAAAAAGATATGATACTGGTTTTATATTATGGTAGTGTGTTATGAGACTGGTTTTACTGGTTTGGTTGCTTGCTGGTTAAGGTTGTTTTTTGGCAAACTCTAAAAAAAAGGGAAATGTTTAGGAGACAGTTGAGTGATAATTCATTATTTAGGGCAGCGAGGGGTCTTACTTAACCTTGGGGAGCGGATGGAATGAAAATGTGAATGTGAGGGCCGTGCCACTCAGTATGCTGGCCATGCCGTGCAGGCAGAGAGGACAGCGGCACCAGGGTGGGGAAAAAGGAGCAGAGGATGGAGGTGCCAGTGAAAAAGGGAACAGGTGCAGAGGCCAAAGCAAAGCCGGGCCCCAAATGAAGAAGAGAGTATTGTGTGGACTTGGTAAGGGGAAGTTAGTCAGGAAGAGATAAAGGCACGGCATGGAAGCAGAATACAAGAGACAGGTGGAGGGGAGGGCAGAGGGGAGAGCAATTGTGGAGCACGACACAGATGACAAATTGTGATTAATAGATGGGGTCCGGGCCGGCAGTGTGGGGAGCAACTCATTAATGGAGAGAATTAGAGAGGCTGTGCAACTCAATCTGCACACTGTCACTCGCAATCAGGGCCTCTCATCAGCTACTGCATGCACACAGACGTGCGCACACACACACGCACCTTGCACAACAATACACATGTCCACTGTCCACAACATTTTACCTATCCATGCCTGCTGCGGGAATACTACAAGAAACACTATAAAACCTCCGCAACATACATGCTTTAAAAACATACTGCACACTTTTATTATTTTCTTCATCCTTTTGCTTGCACAACATGTCATTGTTTTGTTGTGGCATGACCCTGGATGCAGACAGAAGCACCCCAGTGCACACCCATCAACCCTCACGAGGGTTACAGGCATGCTGGAGGCTATCCCAGCAGTCTTTGGGCGAGAGGCGCAGTGCACACCCAATGTCTATTATTTCATTTCTATGATAACACCCTAAAATGTTTCTCATCTGAGACTAAAATGTTTCTCATCTGAGACTAAAATGTTTCTCATCACACACTAAAATGTTTCTCATCTGAGACTAAAATGTTTCTCATCACACACTAAAATGTTTCTCATCACACAGTAAACTGTTTCTCATCACAGACTAAAATGTTTCTCATCACACAGTAAAATGTTTGTCATCACACAGTAAAATGTTTCTCATCAAAGACTACAATGTTTCTCATCAAAGACTACAATGTTTCTCATGACACTAAAATGTTTCTGATCACAGTAAAATGTTTCTCATCAAAGACTACAATGTTTCTCATGACACTAAAATGTTTCTGATCACAGTAAAATGTTTCTCATCAAAGACTACAATGTTTCTCATGACACTAAAATGTTTGTTATCACACAGTAAAATGTTTGTCATCACACAGTAAAATGTTTCTCATCAAAGACTACAATGTTTCTCATGACACTAAAATGTTTCTGATCACACAGTAAACTGTTTCTCATCACACTAAAATGTTTCTGATCACACAGTAAAATGTTTCTCGTCACACTAAAATGTTTCTGATCAATGTTTCTGATGTTTCTCATCACACTAAAATGTTTCTCATCCAACACGAAAATGTTTCTCATCACACCAAAATGTTTCTCATCACACACTAAAATATCTCTCATTATACAGTAAAATGTTTCTCATCAAAGACTACAATGTTTCTCATCACACTAAAATGTTTCTCTTCACACAGTAAAATGTTTCTCGTCACACTAAAATGTTTCTGATCAATGTTTCTGATGTTTCTCATCACACTAAAATGTTTCTCATCCAACACGAAAATGTTTCTCATCACACTAAAATGATTCTCATCATACAGTAAAATGTTTCTTTTCACACACTAAAATGTTTCTCATCAAAGACTACAATGTGTCTCATCACGCTAAAATGTTTCTGATCACACAGTAAAATGTTTCTCGTCACACTAAAATGTTTCTGATCAATGTTTATGATGTTTCTCATCATACACTAAAATGTTTCTCATCACACACTAAAATGATTCTCATCATACATTAAAATGTTCCTCATCACACATTAAAATGTTTCTCATCACACACTAAAATGTTTCTCATCACAGACTAAAATGTTCCTCATCACAGACTAAAATGTTTTTAGATTAAAATGTTTGACATCACGGACATCTCCTCCACTAAAATGTTCCTCATCGTAGACCAAAATGATTCTCATCATGGACTAAAATTTTTCTCAACATAGACTAAAATGTTTCTCATCACACTTAAATGTTTCTCATCATACACTAAAATGTTTCTCATCATGGACAAAAATGTTTCTCAACATAGAGTAAAATGATTCTCATCACGGGCTAAAATGATTCTCATCACACACTAAGACAGACTGTAAAGTGTTCGTGACGACAGTGTGTAAAGTGTCTTTTAGTATTGATGCCGAGCCCCGCCATGACTGACAACTCTCCATAGTTCTGACTCAATCCAGAGGTCATCTGCAAAGGTCGCTAAACTGGCTGGGCGGTATCTGTAATCAGATGTTGCTGCTTGGCAGCATGGAATGGAATCAGCAAAGATAGCAAATCCAGCCGCTATCAGCTTCCAGGTATCACATTTGTAGCACTCTGCATGTTCTGGCCCGTATCGGCCAACAGAGACCAGTCCATGTCTCCTTACGCTGGACCACACTGTACATCCATAGTCACACCAATCAGTAGCCATACTGATTGAGTCGTGTCACTTTCACATCTTTCAGCCTATATTCATTTCTCGCTGTACAGGTACAACAATACTATACGATGAAATACTTGGAGTAATTTTTATTGAAAACTACTTTTTATACATCTGCCTTGTCATCAACACCATAAATATTTATAAATATTTCATTTCACACTTTTACCCTTTCATGGAGCTGACAAATATGTGGTTTCGGCTCCAATGAATTGTGTAACTATTAGGGAAAAATAAAAAATAGATGTAATGAAAAACATATTTTCACATTGTTGAAAGGCCAATTTTTATCAGTTCCCAAAAACTCATCATTATTGATCCCAGAGGGGGAAAAAAAAGCCAAAATATAATTGGTAGTGGATAAAAACTGGCAAAAAGTATGACCATGTCCATGTCCATGTCCATGTCCATGTCCATGTCCATGACCAAGACCAAGACCAAGACCAAGACCAAGACCAAGACCATGACCATGACCATGACCATGACCATGACCATGACCATGACCATGACCATGACCGAGACCAAGACCAAGACCAAGACATCAGTAAGGTATGGAATTTAAAAACATGTTTTACTGCATATTGAGGAATCTGTGCTGCACTGCACAATGGAAGACCAATCACACATACACAAGCAGCTTGGAGGATAGGGCAGGAAGGAGAGAGAGATGGCCCAATCAGGATGATGGGGGCAACAGAGAAGGAGGAAGACACAAACACAAACCCATGCCCTTCTTTATTCATTCATTCATTCATTTTCTACCGCTTATCCTCACGAGGGTCGCAGGGGGTGCTAAAGCCTATCCCAGTTGTCCTTGGGCGAGAGGCGGGGTACACCCTGGACTGGTGGCCAACCAATCACAGGGCACATATAGACAAACAACCATTCACACTCACATTCATATAATATAGATAATTTGGAGTCGCCAATTAACCTAGCATGTTTTTGGAATGTGGGAGGAAACCGGAGTCCTCGAAAAAAAACACGCATGCACGGGGAGAACATGCAAACTCCACACAGAGAGTCCTGCGTGCTAACCACTCGTCCACCGTGCAGCCTTCTTTAAACCCTACATACTACACTACATACGACTACAGAAGACTACACACCACTACACTACACTACAGACCACTACACACCCCTACACTACGCTACACTACAGCACACACCACCACAGACGACAACACTACAGACCACAACAGTACATACTAATACACTATACTACATACGACTACAGAACACTAAACACCACTATACTACACTACAGACCACTACAGTACACACAACTATACTACATACCACTACACTACACACCGCTACACTACACACCACTACACACCGCTACACTATAGTACCACACCCATACAGACCACTACACTACACTACAGCACACACCACTACAGACCACAACACTACAGACCACAACAGTACATACACTACACTACATACAACTACAGAACATTAAACACAACTACACTACACTACAGACCACTACACACCCCTACACTATGCTGCACTACAGTACAGACCACTACACTACAGTCCACTGCACTACTGGTTGTGCTTTGATGAAAGACAATCCATGACTGTCAGGTCTGCGTACCTTTAACATTTTTTAAAATGAGACAGAAGAAAAAAGACAACAGTTATTACTTTTACTGGCGAGGAGAACAGAAGAGATGTACTCAGCATACGATCTCCAAGCTCTTTAAAGTTGCAATGTGATGTGATCATGCTTACACAACCAAAACAGGTGCTTACATTTAAGTGCATGATACGACACCAACCTCTGTCGTCAGATGTTTTCTGTTTCCTCTTCACAGTCTTGAGTGTCTTGTTCCATACCTACACTCAGCAGAAGTCCAGCAGGACACAGCACACACACACACACACACACACATATACAAAGATAATACTAAAATTGCACATAGTCAAATATATGATAACTTCCATGTACATTAACCTATCAATGACCACAACATGTTCACACAGATTTAGTTTAATCCTGCATTGCCAGCCTTTCACTTTTCAACTCCAGGAAGGTAAATATCCATGTAGGAGGACTACGGGATGATGTTGTGGTCAAACCTAGCGATTATTTCCAAGATTTTTGGATGAATTACAGGCGTTAACATCCCTAATGATATTGTCATTGTCATCATCATGATATTAATATATACAGTATCTATACATATATATGTATATATACTCATTCATTCATTCATTTTCTACCGCTTTTTCCTCACGAGGGTTGCAGGGGGTGCTGGAGCCTATCTCAGCTGTCTTTGGGCGAGAGGCGGGGTACACCCTGGACTGGTGGCCAGCCAATCACTGGGCACAAACAACCATTCACACTCACATTCATACCTATGGACAATTTGGATTGGCCAATTAACCTAGCATGTTTTTGGAATGTGGGAGGAAACCGGAGTACCCGGAGAAAACCCGGGGAGAACATGCAAACTCCACACAGAGATGGCCAAGGGTGGAATTGAACCCTGGTCTCCTAGCTGTGAGGTTTGATGTATATATACTGTATATATGTAAATATACAATATAAAAAAGGTCCAGGAAGTCAAGCAACCGTGATGTCAAGTACGGAAAGGCAGGCTGTGATCCCTTCCTTGGAGCTTCCAACATTGTTTTGGCTTCTTGACTTTTTATTTCCACCATCTCATCCACTCTTTGCTGTTTACTGTTTAGCCTCCCCCATGCCCCCCCCCCCCCCCTCCGACCCCCCAGCAGCCCTGGCGGCACCTCCACCACAGCTCCGACGTGGCGCCGTGTGAGTGAAATGCTGAGTATGACGGCAGGTGAATAATTCATGTTTCAGTGGCGGCTATGAATCATTCATCCAACTATTAGACTCTCTTAATTAACCCTTATGCTCTTGCACTCGTGTGGATGGGGTCACCGACTGCGCTCCAGCCACCTGCTCACTCCTTCACTCCTTTACACCTTCCGTGTGCGTGTGTGTTTGTGTGTGTGGCAAGGTCAATCCAACTGTAGAACAAGCTCAGAATCAGACTTTTACATTACGTAACTTACAGCACTTCTGGAGATGCTTGGAATAGTTCTTGGAGACTTGCGTTCTGTTTATGTGTGTGTGTGTGTGCATGTGTGTGTGCGTGTGTGTGTAATTGCCATGACGAGACAAGATGTTGAGGAATCGGCGATGCGTGTCGTCAGAGTGCTTGAATGCTCGGCAGGCGGCCCTCAGAGATGTGGAAAGAGAGACAGAAGGCGGCAGAAGGATAAGAGGAGATAGAAAGACAGATGAGCGAAGAAAGAATGTTTATTGTGGAAACGCCACATCACTTCACACGGATATCAAGCAGGGCGGCGTCTCCTCAGGAGAAAAGTATTGGACTGCTTTATCACTAACTCAGCTCTCCAAAATAATGGCACAACAGTGATGGCCTTACAATTTCATACTCCAACTTCCTGTTCCGTGAAAGACATTCTTTATATTGCAATAGTACTTAGTATATACTGCAATGTACAGCGTAGAACTAAAATACATGGAGAGATACCCAACAACACCACACAATACTTTTTTCAAAGTCCTACTCCCTTTTCACACACATTAGCATTATTTGTCGAGATGAAAACCAAAAAAAATCTAAAAATATATACTATAAATAACATTGAAATTAATATACTTCAATTCACTTAACTTTTATATGTTTGAAAAACATAAAACCGCTAAATGTTGACCCCTGGTGCTAACCATTAGATGCTAACCCCTAGGTGCTAACCGCTAAGTGTTAACCCCGGGTGCTAACCACTAGATGCTAAGTACTAAGGTTTAACCACTGGTGCTAACAAGTAGACGCTAACAACTAAGTGTTAACCACTGGTGCTAACCACTAGATGCTAACCACTCAGTGTTAACCACTAGATGCTAACAACTAAGTGTTAACCACTGGTGCCAACCACTAGGTGCTAACCCCAAGTGTTAACCACTGGTGCTAACCACTAGGTGTTAACGACTAAGTGTCCACCACTGGTGCTAACCACTAGATGCTAAGCACTCAGTGTTAATCACTAGATGGTAACCAATAAATGTTAACCACTGGTGCTAGCCACTAGATGCTAAGTACTAAGGTTTAACCACTGGTGCTAACAAGTAGACGCTAACAACTAAGTGTTAACCACTGGTGCTAACCAATAAATGTTAACCACTGGTGCTAGCCACTAGATGCTAATCACTCAGTGTTAACCACTAGATGCTAACCACTAGGTGTTAACCACTAAGTGTCCACCACTGGTGCTAACCACTAGATGCTAACCACTCAGTGTTAACCACTAGATGCTAACCAATAAATGTTAACCACTGGTGCTAGCCACTAGATGCTAACCACTCAGTGTTAACCACTAGATGCTAACCACTAGGTGTTAACCACTAAGTGTCCACCACTGGTGCTAACCACTAGATGCTAAGCACTCAGTGTTAACCACTAGATGCTAACCAATAAATGTTAACCACTGGTGCTAGCCCCTAGATGCTAACCACTCAGTGTTAACCACTAGATGCTAACCACTAGGTGTTAACCACTAAGTGTCCACCACTGGTGCTAACCACTAGATGCTAACCACTCAGTGTTAACCACTAGATGCTAACCAATAAATGTTAACCACTGGTGCTAGCCACTAGATGCTAACCACTCAGTGTTAACCACTAGATGCTAACCACTAGGTGTTAACCACTAAGTGTCCACCACTGGTGCTAACCACTAGATGCTAAGCACTCAGTGTTAACCACTAGATGCTAACCAATAAATGTTAACCACTGGTGCTAGCCACTAGATGCTAACCACTCAGTGTTAACCACTAGATGCTAACCACTAAGTGTTAACCACTAGGTGCTAGGTGCTAACCACTAAACACAAAACAGTGTGCGTCCGCCATCTTATGTAGCACAAACTTGTTCGTTTGCGACTTTCGACGTTTTTACTGATGGTTTCGGAAATTCTGGACGCAATAAGGCATTAAAATGGCGTACTGTGCGGCTGTAAACTACCTATATATGCCTATACACTGCTGCCAAGTTGTGCTACACAAGATGGCGGCGTGTGAACTGAAACACTGCACTCTGTTTGTTCTGTTTCTTAGAGTGAAAGCATGTACCTTCTCTCGTCTCCCACAATGACAGAGGAAGACATACGGCCTCTAAAATCCAGAAAAGCTTAACTTGGTGTCTGAGCATCGGCCAAGCTGGCTACAACATTTCATCTCTTCTTTCACACATGCAAGAGATGTCCATTTAAAAATGCAAGCCCACTTGTTTGTCTATAGTGTTATGTGCGTGCCTTGTTGACAGGGCCTGACAGAGCTGTGTGTGTGTGTGTGTGTGTGATGGGGTGACAGGCAGTGACGGTGGGTACACAGCGTAACCTTTGCGCTGGAGCCACAGGAGCATGACGGCCAGACTCAAAGGTAACAGAGAGGAAGACAGCGCCGGGTGCTCGGGGTGTTGTTAGGAAGGGAAGCAAAAAGTCGACAGGAAAGGAAGATGCCAACATATTTGTGTCATCTGAACACGCATGTGTGTGTGTGTGTGTGTGTGTGTGTGAGATTTGCTTCGCTGCATCCTGCCGCAAACCTGCTCCAGGCAAACAAGCCGGCATCAAGCAATGAAGGTTCAGGAAGCAAGGATCAATATCTGTCATAGAAAGACCAGCTGATATGGATGCAATATTCACACGGGATGGATCAAGGCTTCATATTCTCTTTCCCTAAATCATAATGCCATCACATATTTACACTATTTGCCCAAATGCTCTGTCAAACTCTCTGTCCCCATCTTAACTATCCATCCATCTATTTATCTATATCCATTTTTATATATCCATCCATCCATTTATCCATATACGTATCTATATCCATCCATCCTTACATCCATTCATCCATATATCTATATCCATATGTCTATAGCCATCCATCAATATATCAATATCCACCCATCCATATATCTATAGCCATCCATCCATCCATATATCTACAGCCATCCATCCATCCATATATCTATAGCATATCAGTACATCCATCCTTCCATCCATCCATATATCTATAGCCATCCATCCATCCACATATCCATATCCATCCATCCCTCATCCATCCATCCATCCATATATCTATAGCCATCCATCCACCCATATATCTACAGCCATCCATCCATCCATATATCTATCGCCATCCATTCATCCTTCCATCCATATACTATCTATAGCCATCCATCCATACATCTATACCCATCCATCCATCTAGCCGTATATCTACAGTATATCAATCATCCAATACCCATAACCTTTTCCATCCACTTTTCAAATGTAGACGTAAGTGTAGTATGTACACACCTGGAGGTAGGAAGGCCTGGCAGAAATGAGCATGTGTTGATGAGTCCTAATGAAATACCATGACACTACTATCAGGAGAACCAGAGTATAGAGGGGAAGGAGCCACCTGCTGTGGCCCAGCAAGGTGCACTGTATTCAGGCACACGCTCCGAGCAGGTGCAGATTGTGGAACAATCAATACAAAGGGCCAAGATCAGCATAATAGGTCCCCTTTAAAGTTACGGGAATCATGGCTATGACATCATGATTCCCTCATATCGGCCTGATAGTTATCATTCCAACAACTACTGTGCACCCCCAATGTTAAGCTTCTTCACTGTTAAGCAATGTTAAGCAAAGACCACCCAGAGGCGTTTTCCATGCAAGTCCTCTTGCGTTTCAAATGATTTGCACATCATAAAAAAAGAAAGAGAAAGCAACTTGTAAACTCATAAAGAGTTACTGTCATTGAGGATGGAAGCCTAAAGAAGCCTTAATGAAATGCCAATGTATGTGAAAGTGAAAGTGTAAGTGAAACTAGAAAATTCCCGTGGAAATTTTGATGGGCTTGCCACCTGTGCTGTGAACCTCGGGCCCGGTGTGCCAATGCCTACCGTGGTAGCACCTAGCAAGAAAGCCTCAAGTGCCGAAAAGGTTGATGCAGTCCCATAGTGTCCCCACATCTTGCCATGTGTCTGTTTGCCTTTAGACATGAGTAAATTAGCTTAAATGCTAACATGCTAACGGCTACCATGCTAGCACCTAGCAAGACAGCCTCAGGTCCCGAAAAGTTTGGGGCAGTCTCACAATGTCCCCACATCATGCCACGTGTGTATTTGCCTTTAGACACAAGTAAATTAGCTAAAATGCTAACATGCTAACAGTCATCATGCTAGCACTTCGCAAGACAGCCTCAAGTCCCAAAAGTGTCCAGGCAGTCCGATAGTGTCCCCACATCATTCCATGTATTTGCGTTTAGACCTGAGTGAATTAGCTAAAATGCTAACATGCTAACAGTCATCATGCTAGCACCTAGCAAGACAGCCTCAAGTCCCAAAAGTGTCCAGGCAGTCCGATAGTGTCCCCACATCATTCCATGTATTTGCGTTTAGACCTGAGTAAATTAGCTAAAATGCTAACATGCTAACAGTCATCATGCTAGCACCTAGCAAGACAGCCTCAAGTCCCAAAAGTGTCCAGGCAGTCCGATAGTGTCCCCACATCATTCCATGTATTTGCGTTTAGACATGAGTCAATTAGCTAAAATGCTAACATGCTAACAGTCATCATGCTAGCACCTAGCAAGAGACCCTCAAGGTTAGAAAGTGCCAAGGTTGCCCCGCAGCAGTCTATGGGGCCAGTTACAAAGCCAAATGGTACAAACCCAGTTACAAAGCCAAATGGTACAAACCCAGTTACAAAGCCAAATGGTACATAGCCTTATATTTTGATGATCAATCCTTTTCATGATGCGTTCCAGTAAGGTAAAGACGGTGTTAATTGAAGATGATCTGTCATGGAAAGAATGATTAGACCAGCCTTGTTTCTTCACTTTCCTGTTCATTTAAGTGTCTGGCACAACTAAAGCTTCCCTTATTTGGGCAAATATAACGATGACAGCAAACATAGCTTGCACGAGTGTCAAGTTTTGGCAATGCTACAATGCTATAGCTTTTGATGTATGAAGAAAGGGATTTGGGTTATTATCAAGAAGTAGCTAGATATCAGCTCTTCAATGAAACTTTATGTTCATTGGTCAAATTCATCCCTGAATTGTCCATACGGTTTCTGGCAAGGGTGCCAGGTGTTTTGGACCCCAGAGTAAAATGTATTTAATAATAACAACAAGCGCTCACAAGGGAAAAATAGACAAAGTACAAGACTCCAGTGACATAAGGTCACCTGGAAACAAATAAAGACTACACAATATGCTCAACAACTCACTGAATGAGTTGGCAGCAGAGGCCAAAGGCAACCAGGGATACGCACAATGGGTCAAGAGACGAACAGGAGCATGCACGAAGCTGGCAATATTGGTTAACAATCTGACAAGGGTCGGCAGGACCGCATGGCTTAGAAAGGACCTGACTCGAGATGAGGCGTCCAGGTGTGCAGGAGGGAAGCGTCTCCAGCAGGG